>NC_083318.1:75186057-75267638 GCF_963455315.2 Globicephala melas | reverse complement strand
GGCATGATATATTTAAAGTGATGAAACGGAAGAAACTACAACCAAGATTACTCTACCCGGCAAGTATCTCATTCAGAACTGACAGAGAAATCAAAAGTTTTACAGACAAGCAAAAGTGAAGAGAATTCAACACCACCAAACCAGCTCTACAACAAATGCTAAAGGAACTTCTCTAAGTGGGAAACACAAGAGAAGAAAAGGACCTACAAAAACAAACCCATAACAATTCAGAAAGTGGTAATAGGAATGTACATATCAATAATTACCTTAAACGTGAATGGGTTAATGCTCCAACCAAAAGACACAGGCTTGCTGAATGGATACAAAAACAAGATCCATATATATGCTGTCTACAAGAGACCCACTTCAGAACTAGGAACTCACACAGACTGAAAGTGAGGGGATGGAAAAAGATATTCCATACAAATGGAAATCAAAAGAAAGCTAGAGTAGCAATACTCATATCAGATAAAATAGACTTTAAAATAAAGAATGTTACAAGAGACAAGGAAGGACACTATATAATGATCAAGGGATCAATCCAAGAAGAAGATATAACAATTATAAATATAAATGCACCCAACATAGGAGCACCTCAATACATAAGGCAACTGCTAACAGCTATAAAAGAGGAAAACAACAGTAACACAATAATAGTGGAGGACTTTAACACCTCACTTACACCAATGGACAGATCAACCAGGCAGAAAATTAATAAGGAAACACAAGCTTTAAATGACACAATAGACCAGATAGATTTAATTGATATTTATAGGACATGCCATCCAAAAACAGCAGATTACACTTTCTTCTCAAGTGCACATGAAACATTCTCCAGGATAGATCACATCATGGGTCACAAATCAAGCCTCAGTAAATGTAAGAAAACTGAAATCATATCAAGCATCTTTTCCAACCACAATGCCATGAGATTAGAAATCAATTACAGGGGAAAAAAATTAAAAAACACAAACACATGGAGGCTAAACAATACATTACTAAATAACCAAGAGATCAGTGAAGAAATCAAAGAGGAAATCAAAAAATTCTTAGAGACAAATTACAAAGAAAACACAATGATCCAAAATTTATGGGATGCAGCAAAAGCAGTTCTTAGAGGAAAGTTTATAGCAATACAAGCCTACGTCAAGAAACAAGAAAAATCTCAAATAAATAATCTAACCTTACACCTAAAGGAACTAGAGAAAGAAGAACACACAAAACCCAAAGTTAGCAGAAGGAAAGAAATCATAAAGATCAGAGCAGAAATAAATGAAATAGAAACAAAGAAAACAATAGCAAAGATCAATAAAACTAAAAGCTGGTTCTTTGAAAAGATAAACAAAATTGATAACCTTTAGCCAGACTCATCAACAAAAAGAGGGGGAGGACTCAAATCAATAAAATTAGAAATGAAAAAGGAGAAGTTACAACAGACACTGCAGAAATACAAAGCATCCTAAGATACTACTGCAAGCAACCCTATGCCAATAAAATGGACGACCTGGAAGAAATGGACAAATTCTTAGAAAGGTAAACCTTCCAAGACTGAGCCAGGAAGAAATAGAAAATATGAACAGACCAATCACAAGTAACGAAATTGAAACAGTTATTAAAAATCTTCCAACAAACAAAAGTCCAGGACCAGATGACTTCACAGGTGAATTCTATCAAACATTTAGAGAAGAGCTAACACCCATCCTTCTCAAACTCTTGCAAAAAGTTGCGGAGGAAGGAACACTCCCACACTCATTCTATGAGGCCACCATCACCCTGATACTAAAACCAGACAACGATACTACAAAAAAAGAAAATTATAGACCAGTATCACTGACAAATATACATGCAAAAATCCTCTACAAAATACTAGCGAACAGAATCCAACAGCACATTAAAAGTATCATACACCATGATCAAGTGGGATTTATCCCAGGAATGCAAGGATTCTTCGGTACACGCAAATCAATCAGTGTGATACATCATATTAACGAACTGAAGAAGAAAAACCATATGATCATCTCAATAGATGCAGAAAAAGCTTCTGACAAAATTGAACACCGTTTATGAAAAAACTCTCCAGAAAGTGGGCATAGAGGGAACCTACCTCAACATAATAAAGGCCATATACGACAAACTCACAGCAAACATCATTCTCAATGGTGCAAAACTGAAAGCATTTCCTCTAAGATCAGGAACAAGACAAGGATGTCCACTCTCGCCACTATTATTCAACACAGTTTTGGAAATTCTAGCCATGGCAATCAGAGAAGAAAAATAAATAAAGGAATAAAAATTGGAAAAGAAGAAGTAAAATTGTCACCATTTGCAGATGACATGATACTATACATAGAAAATCCTAAAGATGCCACCAGAAAACTACTAGAGCTAATCAATGAACTTGGTAAAGTTGCAGGATACAAAATTAATGCACAGAAATCTGTTGCATTCCTATACACTAACAACGAAAGATCAGAAAGAGAAAGTAAGGAAACAATCCCATTCACCATTGCAAGAAAAAGAATAAAATAACTAGCAATAAACCTACCTAAGGAGGTAAAAACGTGTACTCAGTATCCTATAAGACACTGACGAAAGAAATCAAAGATGACACAAACAGATGGAGAGATATACCATGTTCTTGGATTGGAAGAATCAATATTGTGAAAATGACTATACTACCCAAAGCAATCTACAGATTCAATGCAATCTCTATCAAATTACCAGTGGCAATTTTTACCGAACTAGAACAAAATATCTTAAAATTTGTACGGAGACACAAAAGACCCGAATAGCCAAAGCAGTATTGAGGGAAAAACATGGAGCTGGAGGAATCAGACTCCCTGACTTCACAATATACTACAAAGCTACAGTAATCAAGACAATATGGTACTGGCATAAAAATAGAAATATAGATCAATGGAACAAGAGAGAAAGCCCAGAGATAAACCCACTCACCTATGGTCAACTAAT
Source organism: Globicephala melas (assembly GCF_963455315.2). Lineage (NCBI taxonomy): Eukaryota > Metazoa > Chordata > Mammalia > Artiodactyla > Delphinidae > Globicephala > Globicephala melas. The sequence continues at coordinate 75,264,668 of NC_083318.1, read as the reverse complement.
CTATGACAAAGGAGGCAAGGATATACAATGGAGAAAAGACAGTCTCTTCAATAAGTGGTGCCGGGAAAACTGGACAGCTACATGTAAAAGAATGAAATTAGAACACTCCCTAACACCATACACAAAAATAAACTCAAAATGGATTAGAGACCTAAATGTAAGACCAGACACTATAAAACTCTTAGCGGAAAACATAGGAAGAACACTCCTTGACATAAATCACAGCAAGATCTTTTTTGATCCATCTCCTAGAGTAACAGAAATAAAAATAAACAAATGGGACCTAATGAAACTTAAAAGCTTTTGCAAAGAAAGGAAACTACAAACAAGATGAAAAGATAACCCTTAGAATGGGAGAAAATATTTGCAGATGAATCAACAGACAAAGGATTAATCTCCAAAATATATAAACAGCTCATGCAGCTCAATATTAAAAAAACAAACAACCCAATCAAAAAATGGGCAGAAGACCTAAATAGACATTTCTTCAAAGAAGACATACAGATGGCCAAGAAGCACATGAAAAGCTGCTCAACATCACTAATTATTAGAGAAATGCAAATCAAAACTACAATGAGGGATCACCTCACACCAGTTAGAATGGGAATCATCAGAAAATCTACAAACAACAAATGCTGGAGAGGATATGGAGAAAAGGGAACCCTCTTGCGCTGTTGGTGGGAACGTAAATTGATACAACCATTATGGAGAACAGTATGGAGGTTCCTTAGAAAACTAAAAATAGAATTACCATATGATCCAGCAATCCCACTACTGGGCATATACAAAGAGAAAACCATAATTCAAAAAGACACGTGCACCCCAATGTTCATTGCAGCACTATTTACAATAGCCAGGTCATGGAAGCAACCTAAATGCCCACCAACAGACGAATGGATAAAGAAGTTGTGGTACATATATACAATGGAATATTACTCAGCCATAAAAAGGAATGAAATTGGGTCATTTGTAGAGACGTGGATGGATCTAGAGACTGTCATACAGAGTGAAGTAAGTCAGAAAGAGAAAAACAAATGTGGTGTATTAACGCATATATGTGAACCTAGAGAAATGGTACAGATGAACCCGTTTTCAGGGCAGAAATTGAGACACAGATGTAGAGAACAAACGTATGGACACCAAGGGGGGAAGCGGCGGGTGGTGGTGGTGGTGGTGTGCTGAATTGGGCAATTGGGATTGATGTATACACTGATGTGTATAAAATCGATGACTAATAAGAACCTGCTGTATAAAAAATAAATAAAATATAATTCAAAAAAATTTTAAATAAAATAAAGTGAAGTCAGCTATAGGATGATGGGGAAAAAAAGGGCATCATCTGGTTGCCTGTGCTTTGGAGAAGGGCATAGACAGCACTGCCATTAACGAATTCTGGAATAAAATGAGCAGATCGAATGAGCATCTCATGAGTTTATTTTTAGACACAATGAGTATGAGATGTCTATGGGACAATAATATGCACATGTCCAGCAGAAGGTGGAAAAGCAGGTCTGGAGTCGTAAGAGAGGCGGGGCTTGCTGATTTAGCTTCAGCACTCATCAGCTGAGAGATGGGAATTCGAATCAGCAGGTTGGATGAGACTGGCTGGAGGGAGTATGTGTAAGTGGAAGAGAAAGGACTAAGAATGGAACTTGTTTATACATGGTTTCACATTATTGCTTAAAATTTTACCTTGCCATAAAAAGCATAAACTTTCCTAATCCCTAGCTTTTACTTCTTTCATCCAGAGTAGCTGTTAAGAGCATGGGCTCTGAGAAAGGTAGTCCTAACTCTGCCCCTAGAAGCTCAGTGATTATGGGTAAATTTCATAATCTCCCTGGGCCTCAGTTTCCTTATCTGTATAATAGGGATATCACAGTAACCACCACGTATGGTTTTTGTGAGAATTAGATGAGGTGATGTGTGTAAAGTGCTTAGCACAGTGTCTGGCACAGGGAAAGCACTCAATAAATGTTAGCTTCTATGATGGTGGCAATGAAGAATCCTCCACAGAACTTACTACAACCCTGGCCATATGACAGGAACTTAATAAATACTTGCTGTACTGTTCTATGGTTTTTGGGGTTTTTTTTGTGGTATACAGGCCTCTCACCGCTGCGGCCTCTCCCGCCGCAGAGCATAGGCTCCGGACACGCAGGCCCAGCGGCCATGGCTCACGGGCCCAGCCACTCCGCGGCACGCGGGATCCTCCCGGACCGGGGCACGAACCCACGGCCCCTGCATCGGCAGGCGGACCCTCAACCACTGCGCCACCAGGGAAGCCCTGTTCTATGTTTTTAACATCTATTTTAATTTCTCAATGGGTGGCTCATATAAAGAGTATTTTGTTGATTTGAGTAAAACATAATTCACTATATAATAAATACAGACTCAGTGAGCACAGGGAACTGTATTCAGTACCCTGTAATAAACCACAATGGAAAAGAATATGAAGAAGTATATATATATATATATATATATATATATATATATAAAAAATATATATAACTGAATCACTTTGCTGTATACCAGAAACTAACACAACATTGTAAATCAACTACACTTCAATTTTTAAAATATATATATAGACAGTGTATTCTCTGATTATGTACATACAGTAACATACATTGTTACTATATAAAAAACTTGATTGAGAAGTTACTGCATTGAAAGAAATGGCATTCTTGTATTCTTTTCCTGTTGATATTAGTAACAACCTTCCGTCTCTGATCCTTTCCTACTTTAAACATTCCAAGAATCCATGAACAAAAATTAAGTTTCCTAATCATCTACTACAAAAGGATGAAACAGGGGCATGCAGGACAGGAAAAGGGATAATTTCGACTGTACAAAATAAGGAGGGTGGGCCAGATGATCTCTGCTGTCCCTTCTGGTCCAGTCGATGCTGAGTCTATGGTTGATGCATCTTTTAATAATGGCATTACATATGTCCACTGTCATTAATGATGAAAATCTGTCAGTTGAATAGAATCAAATGATACAGAGGACAGGCTTTGTTTTAGTTGTTTCAATATTCAAAAAGTATTGCTGTTTTTATGAAAAAGCAATTTTAAAAATAAAATATCCAGTCACTTGGAAAAAGCTAAAAAGATGTGTTATGGCACATATTTTTTAATTGCTTAAGTTTACGTACAATAAGGAGACTAAAAAAAGACAGGGCAGAGATTTGACAAACTTGGTGATGAGAACAGAAATTACTGCAGCAGAGTCTATGAATATCCCAGCCTTTTAAGAAACCTACTATTAAGCAATCTCTTTCTATGTCCTATATCACCAACGTGCAGCACAGAGTGGAATTAGAAGGACCTGAGATTGAATTACAGCTCCATTACTTTGACCTTGTAAAATGAAGACAAGAACATCTACCCCATAGATATGAAGACAATGATACCCACACTGGTTGTCTACAGGGTCTATCCTGCCACGTCTAGGCTGTAGATAAAATTGGTTCTGTTTATTTTGTTCTTAGAAAAGTTCCTTTTCCCCTATGCTATTATGAAACCAGAACATCAGTGTCAGGCTTCCTGAGTCAAGCAGCAGGAGTCACATCCTTTATGCAACTGGATAAGATCTATATACCCACCTGAGAAAGAAAATTTATTATAATCTCTGATAAGATAGAACTGGTACAACTTATCACCTTCCACACCAGACAGAGAAGATGACTAAGCTTGTTGGTTAAAGCAATTATTCAAGAGTGCAGGCAGAGGAAAACAAGGAGCGGCCAACACCTAACACTGACTGGCAAGGAGACAGATTCGCTGATGTTTTTGATTCTGAAAATGGGTCACTGTATCGCCAGCAGTAACCTTGGAATTCTAATGACTGCAGAACCCAGTCGGCGAAACAGAGAATGCTGACCAGAGAACAGAACAGTGGGGACGAAAACAATGAACTTTGGTAGTTCTGACTACACCAGTATCACATAATTTGCAAAGTGTGAAGTCACTTTGTTTCTAGCAAGAATAGGTCTTTTTTTTTAACATCTTTATTGGAGTATAATTGCTTTACAATGGTGTGTTAGTTTCTGCTTTATATCAAAGTGAATCACAGAACAGAAGATCTTAAAATAGCATTCTCCCAGGTTCTCACTTCCTCTTCCCTCTTAAAATTACTAACTGGAGATAGTAAAACATAGCAACAGACTGGGAAGTCAATGACCCAGGGGGGGTTCCTGGTTTATGCTTCATTACTTTAACTTCTTTGAATCTTCATTTCCTCAGTATAAGTTAGGTGAGGTTGGACCACCTATCTCTGAAGGATCCTCCAACGCTAAAACTCCAAGTCTAGGTGAACTCTGATTTTAAAACAAACTTTGTTTTATCTTACTAGCAACACCAATCTTATATTTCTATAATAGCTTTACCATTATCTCACTGGAAAAATAAATGAGCACATATATGATCCTATTTTTTTCCAGTAAGATAAGAACAGCAATTACTATCTGAGACCTGGAAGTAAAGATGATTTGTCCAAAAGTCACCCTAATATTCTGGGATTTAGAAAATGCAGTCATTTTTTTTAAAAGCCAAAAGGAACAGGTCCAGAGTGAAGCAGTGAAATAAAGGTATTCTTAAAATTCTTACAATTCTAAAATATTTAGTTCTGAAATGGGTCCAATCAGCTCTGACACAGGTGTGAACAATGCCCAGTGCATTATGGGAGCAGGCAAAAAGCAGGACCCTCTGATCCAACAAGTCTCAGTTCAAATGCCACACTCCCTTCAAAGACCTTTCTGGTCTGGACCTCTGCTCACCCCATCCCCTCCCCGTTAGAATTACTATCAATCGAACTCCACTGACCTCACACAGTACTTTTTATCAGTATCTTTTATAGCACATATGGCTTTCTTCCTAGATTACAAATATTTATGCACATGTTTTATCTCCTCTATTTTAAGTTCATCACATTGCTTGTAATAATAAATAAATACTTGTAAGATCAATGATTCTCCAGAAAAATGGCTCTCTATTTTTTTACTAGAATGCACAGGTAAGAAATATTTTACATTGTGACCCAGTACACATGTACTACGTATAAATATAAATATATAAATGAAACAATAGATAGCTAGTGGGAAGCAGCCACATAGCACAGGCAGATCAGCTCGGTGCTTTGTGACCACCTAGAGGGGTGGGATAGGGAGGGTGGGAGGGAGATGCAAGAGGGAGGATACATGGGGATATATGTATACGTATAGCTGATTCACTTTGTTATAAGCAGAAACTAACACAACATTGTAAAGCAATTATACTCCAATAAAGATGTAAAAAAAAAAAGAAAGAAAAAGAAAAACCAAAATAAATAAATAAATAAATGAAACAAGTATTTCACAAATACTTGCCCTAATCAAGTTAAGATACATTCTGATATTCTCTATTCTTTTCTATTTTAGTCTGTTTCATTTTTTTAAATCATGGTAGAAACTGACTAGATTTATGTTTATGAATCTCAGCCTACAATCTGAAAATTAGTGCTCTATGAGAGTTATTGAAAAAGAAAAAAAATTTAAGGAATATCTATTTTCTGAAATTCATTTTTTTAACAAAATTATATCATCTTCATTCTTGGGCTCCCATCCTTTTTTCTTAATTAGTTTTTACTGGAATATAGTTGATTTATGAAAACTCATTTTATACTTGGACTACCCAAAAGTCATTCATGATTTACTTATTCCTCACCTTCCTACAGATGCTGAAAAGCTAAATATTTATCTTCACAGGCTCCCTTGCAGCTATGCACAGTCATGACCCATTTCTGGCAAATGAAGTATAAGCAGAGTCACTGGAGTGCCTTCAGGAACGTTTTCTAAAGGGGGCAGATTCTCCTGCCATGCCCCTCAGCCCTTTGACTTCTCCCCCTTCTTCTTGTCTGAAATGTGGAGACAACATGTGGAGGTGTGATGGGCACCTGACAAGCATGATAACAAGACCTACAAGGAGTGGAAGAAGAGAAGGAACCCAAGTCCACGGTATCATCACAGAGCCACCAGCTCAGCCATGGGCTGTCCACGCCAGACATTTTATTATGGCAGATAAACAACATCCTTACTTGCTTTAGCCACTGTTAGGTTTTTGGTTATCTATAGTTGAACATATTCCAAAAGATCCTACACTCAATAAACCTTTTTTGGATTCAATGATCCTCCATGGGAGGTAAATTTTTTAAAAAGGAAGGGTATCTTTTCTGAAATTTATTATGGAGGGCCTCCAATGCTTTTATTTATACAAGAAAGGCTTTGGAGACCTCCAGTATAGAAAATGCCTAAAGTGATCAGTTCACAGAAAAGAATTCTTTTTTGTAAAAATTTTAATTATGTATTAGTTTAATTTCATCCCCAGGCACAGTGCTAGTCACTGAAGATACCACAAAGACTAGAACCCTAAGAGGCTTATAGTCTGGTGCAAGAAGTAAAGAGATAACAGGTCTGTACAATATCATGAGATAAATGCTGCGATAGGTGTCACCAGGGCACTGGGAGGGAACCAAGATGAGGCAGAAGGGATTCACATGCCTTTCAAAGTGTCACAGACAATAAAAACTAGCAAACTTTGTTCAATTGTCTCAGCAACTTCATTTCTCCTCTAAAAATGCACTGAACAGGATTATTTGTAAATGGAATAATGTGGAGAAATATCTTCCCGTGGCCTCCAGTGAAACCCTTCTACGATTGCTAAAAATGTCCCATGGAAAAGAACTTCATTTTTTCAATTAAATCTCCAAATAGCTTTTTGCAAACTAGGAAAAAGACTTAGTGCCTATCATCTCACACCACACTTATTTTGCATCTGTCAGTTAAACTGGTGCCATTGTGGGTATCAAATGACTTCTATTTTAGCACAGTGAAAAGATCAACAATCAAAGATAACTGATATTTTTATTAATCATCACATCCTAGAACAACAGAAAGTTGACTAACCAGAAGAGTAAGACAGTAAATGTTGTCAAATTAAAAAGATAAAAATAAAAAATTTAAACAATGCATACTAGAAACAAGGATTTTTATTAATACAGCAACTTAGCTAATCGAATCAAGCTATTAGAGCCACGTCCACATTAAGATCACAGTGACCTCAATACAGTAGTTTCAACATTACAAGACTCTGAACAGACAGATAGATCCACTTAAGTCTATCTATTTTTTTCTTTTCTTTTCTTTTTTTTTTTTTGGTATTAGATCCAACACCTTTACTCACAGTGGCCGTTATTTCCAAACCAAAAATTAATTGAGCCTAATTACTAAGACTGAAACTAACCTAAAAAACCAGTGACAATACAAATAAACACCATGCCTGATCCCCAGCCAGCCAGAAGAAATGGGGGTGAGGGAGAGTAAGGACTGAGTTAAACACAGATTTCAAGCAATATGGTTTAGGTGCAATGTTAGCCCGTAAGTCTTTTTTTCTGAAAGAAAACAAAAGGTTTTCAAGAAGGTTTAGGTAAGCAGGACAATTGGCAAATTGGCATGTACACAAAGTCAGTGCCTCCTCTAACTATAAATCCTTCAGCTGCTTTTTATCCCTCTTAAGGTTGCCATTCAGAACTATAAAAATTCACTTCTTAGGGCAAATTAAATATTTTTAACTTTCTGAAAAACTTACACCTGGAGGGTGTTTCCACTTCTATTCACTTGTTTTCCTTTTTTATATTTATAACTTTGGATATATGTATCCAAGGTTACACACACAGGTAGTTTACAGAATCAAATCGTTCTGCATGGCCTATTACACAAGCAGCGTCTTCCCACCCCATTTTTCCCACTTCCCAGAGGCAACCACATTCAAGTTTTTTAGTTCTTTCTTTTAGCCCTGATCTCCGTATCTTCAAATACAATGTTTCTACTCTTGGTTTTTTAGCTATGAAAGTTTATTATCTTTTGCTTCCCCATTATGGAAACCAACCCTCCTCCCAATCCACATCTACACACACCCCTACTTCCCATCCTCCCAACCATTTTGAATGGTTCTATATTCAATGTCTATGTTATTACCGTGTAAACACTACTTACAGTTGAGCCAAATGGTACACTAATGATTATTCTTCTTTTCTTGAAAACCTCCTATTCCTAACCCCACCCTCAATGACTGTCTTTTAGTTTTCTTTATGTATTTAACACCAATTATTTTTGAAAATGTTCCACAAACTGTTTAAGTCTTCTCTTAATGGGTTAAATCAAGATTTACATCAATTTCATCTTGGAGACACGGGCCCTGAATATTTCTGACCTGCTCAAATTTGGACTACTTTGCTCTCAAGGCCTCCCACAAAGCTGTCACCTGGAGATTTTCCTTCACTGTCATCCTGAAGATTCCCTTTGCCTCACTTTTATGTTGAATCTGTTATTTCTTGCTTTTCATGTTTTTCTATCTTTTTTGACACCCTTACTTCTCCAAAGCCTATCTTCTAGTAACTTCCCGGGAAGTAAACTTTTTGAGACCCTGAATATCTGAAAATGTATTTATTCCACCCTCATTTACTGCTGACCAAAAGACAGCATCCTAGGGTGAAAATACTTCACTGAATTTTGAAGGCATTTGCTTCATATTCTTACTGTATTCTTTCCACTGCCTTATAATGTCCATGTGTTTCAACAGTGCTGTTGAGAAGTCTGATGCCATTTTGATTCTTACCTTTGGGTATGTATCATGTGTTCTCTCTTTTCTCTGAAAGCTTTTAAGACCTTCTCTTTATCCCCAATATTCTGCAATGTCACACCAGTACGCAGAGTAGGTCACTGGCAACTATTATGCTGAGTGCTCAATGGGCCTTCTCAGTATGGAAACTCATGTCCTCCAGGAAATTGTCCTGAAATATTTCCATGATGATGTTCTCCCTTCCATTTCTCCTTCTTTGTGGATTCCCTGTGATTGGGATGTTGGGCCTCCAGTACTGATACTCTGATTTTCTTCTATTTTCTATCTCTTTTGTCTTTTTTCTCTACTTTCTGGGAGTTTTCTTCAACTTTATCTTCCAAATCTTTTTATTATATTTTTAAATTTACCTGTGGTATTTTAATTTCATCTTTTTCATATTTAATTTTGAAATAATTTTAAATTTAAATAAAAGTTGAAAAATTTTACAGAGTTTATACATACCTTTCACTCAGCTTTCCCTAATGTCAACAATGTAACACCCACCTTAAAACTAGCAAAACCATAAAATTAACATTGGAATAATACAATTAACTAAACTTCTAACCTTATTCAAATTTCACCAGTCTTTCCCCTAATGACCTTTTTCTGTTCCAGGATCCAATCCAGGATCCCACATTGTATTTAGCTGTTATGGCTCCTTAATCTCCTGTAATCTGTGACAGGTCCTTAGTCTTTCCTTATCTTTCATAACCTTGACACCTGGGATGAGTACTAGTCAGTTAATAGTATTTTGTATAATCTCTCAATTTGAGTTTGTCTGATACTTCCTCATGATTGGATTGAGGTTATGCATTTTTGGTAAAAACACCAGAGAAGTGATGTTGCATCCTTCAAAGGGCATTGTATCAGGGATACTTGCCTGAGACAAAAATACATTGTATTTTTGGTGATGTTAATCTTGATCACTTAGTTAAGGTGGTGCCCGCCATGTCTCTCAACTGTAAATACAATAATTTCCCCTTGGTAATTGGGAAAAGGTAGCAGGCAGGCAAGCACCTAACTAGCCCATTTTAACCAAAAGTAAGTGCTCTGGGTTAACTTGTTACTGTTTTTCCTGTACTCCATCGAAAACAAACAGAAAAGGGCTCTTTTCCTTCTGAAAACTTCAAAAATAAGCAGTTGTCCAGGGAAAGAGGACTCCCAGCATCCTTAGATCTAACATAGTCTGGGGATCTACAAACATAGTGTTTATGTTTATGTTATGGTCCCTTTTGTTAAATAGGACTAAAAATTTGGCAAGTAGCTAGCAAAGGTCCAATGTTTGAATCCTAACTTGGACAAAAATATAGGTACCTCCGGGCTTCCCTGGTGGCGCGGTGGTTGGGAGTCCGCCTGCCGGTGCAGGGGACGCGGGTTTGTGTCCCGGTCCGGGAGGATCCCACATGCCGCGGAGCGGCTGCGCCCGTGAGCCATGGCCGCTGAGCCTGCGCGTCCGGAGCCTGTTGCTCCGCAGCGGGAGAGGCCACAGCAGTGAGAGGCCCGCGTACCGCAAAAAAAAAAAAAAATATATATATATATATATATAGGTACCTCCCGAAGGAGAAAAGGATTCACATACAGTGTGTCAGCTCTGTCACCCATAATGTCTTCTCCAGCTCAATCAACCCATTTTTGTCTTGCCTCCCAGCAGTGAATGCCCATCTCAGCTAGGACACCAGTTGTGTTCACCTTCTCTAAGGTAGAATGAATGTCTGGGTTCAATGATCTGAAGACGAAGCTCTAATTTGGAAACTCCATAAATGACAAGGACATCTCTTTCCACTACAAGAGGTGTCCCTGAATAGACCAAAGGGACTGCCAAGGGCTGGCGGTCCCTGGGGAGGTCAAAAACTAAAGACATGACAAGTTGGAAAACTGAAAAGAGGGAAAGAAGAGATGAAAAGAAGTGTCAGGTTAGAAACAAGAAGAGAGAAGAAAAGGAATAATAATACTAGCTAAAATTTACTAAGTACATACGTGCCACTGTTCAAAGCGCATTATGAACACAGCAACAGCCCTTTAAGGTGGGTACTATCACTGCCCTCATTATACAGAGGGAAAAATGGAGGCAATAAGAGGGTAATAACCTGTCCAAGGTCATACAGTAAGTGGCCAGTCCAGGATATGATCCCAGGCCATTTAGCCACTAATGCTCTTCAAATATTATGTCCGCAGCCTCCATTAGAAGTCCACATACATGGTTGGCAAGTTCCACCAATTACCTCCGGTGCCACCCATGGCACTATTATCTTAAGTTGCATAGCCTTAGTGTGGAAACAGAGCTCGGCCTTACATATGCCTTGTGCTTTTCTAGTAGATATATTATTTGTGCTTTTCCACAAGGACAACCATCACAGTTCAACGGTGTTCATTAAATATTCTCAGGTTCTTGTACAACCCAAATGATATCTGATTATTAAAGACCAAGCTATTACAGAGGAACCAAGAAAAAAGAGGAAAAAAGAATAATGATTTCCCTTACTGCACTCAGATAAGCCAGCCTGCTATTTGCTTTAGGGAACTATGTGACCTGCTCTGACTAGAGAACAGCTTTCTTATGGCTGCTGAGAAAACTTCCACACAGCTAACACTGAAAAGGTCTGCAGACTGGAATAAATCAATCTTGCCAGCCTAGGAACTTTCCAAATATACTATTCAGATTGACAAGTGTCAGAAAGTCAAGACAAGTACAGATCTCCTTCGATAAGGATGAGTGTTTTTAAACACAAGCAGTCTTCGGGGTTTGGTTTTTATAATTCTGTAGAGTAGGATCCACTCTTGGGACTCTTCATGTCTCCTCTCACTGTGCTTTTGGCTGTTTACAGTTTATAACTCTGAGGATCCCATGGGCCTTTCCTGACTTCTGCAGAAGTCTAAAGGACAGAAAGGGTTTGGCTTAAAGATGTGTGGCCTGGGGACAAATGAGATTATAAAGAGCTTTAAAAAGACAAGAAGCCCAGACTTGCAGGGACAGCCTGACTCTGCATCCAGGCCCCCAACTGGGAGATCAGAAAGGATGCTGCTGAGAAAAACGCCCTACGTACCATTTCAGCCTGGCCTGAAAGTCCTTGAAGAGAGACCAAGCTGTAACATAATAACTTCCACATACACCCAGAAACTTTCCAGAAAGCAGGTTTTAATGAGGACAAGAGCTTGGGGATGGAAAAAAGATTCTGAAGGAAGTCAGATGTCACAAGGATTACTTGGAGGCACTAGCCCAAAGCTCAGGAAGAAAGAATTAGATTTTCCGGGGATGGATTTGCAGAGTTTCAGGAGTGGAAAGAAGAGAGTAGGATTAGATGTAATGTATGTCCAACAAACATCACAGACATTCCACATTTAGAATCGTATTCTAGCTAATGTTCAGACTCAATAAATTTTGACAGAAAACAAAGGCATTAACGGTTGGAAAGGATGCTGTCTCATCACTGAAAAAAGACAACCTAGGTTTGTTATCGTGAAAGGCATCAGATAATAGTAATAACTATAAATAATTAATAACCAACACTTAATATAGAGCCTATTATGTGGGAGGCAAGCTCTAAATCTATAAACTCATTTCTATTACCCATGTGACACACAACCATATCAGGTAGGTCCTTTAATGACAGATTAGTAGGTCCTATTATTTTATTAGAAATGAGAACAGATTTAAGTGTGCACTTTGCTCCTAACACATGAAACAACTCAAGCTCACTGCTCCAGTTATTTTTACTTTGTCAAAAATCAAAACAACTGGATATTCATAATAACTACCTTAAAGAGTCCTTTGAAAGATCAGTGATATACTACAGGCAAATATCTTCTATTCTGTAGCAAAAGACATGACTTGGCGGCAGGTAGTTTTATTTAATTAGCTTTGATGTTCTTACTCTGCATTCTTGCAACATCTTAGTTGCTCTTTGCTTTTAATGAAAACACAGAGCTCCAAGAATGTGTTCCACCGAGAGCCCTGAGTTCCCAAGGCTGTGAGCAAAGTGAAGACTTGCAAAAGTTCTTAACTCCTTGCCTAAGAAATAGATACCAGAGCTAAATAGAAAATAAGACAATTCGTTATCATCCATCTTAAAAACATGTGTTTGCTACCAACTGCTAAGTGAACAATGCTAAGAGAATTTCTTTCTTTTGATAATGAGTTAGGAATAACATAGAAGAATTATAGCTATTTAATGTTTTTAATAGAATTATGGACATGCCTACAAAAAGGTAGAGAGGTCTCCTCTCTTCTTCTATCTTAGGCAATGCTGAGTTTACAAAAGACAAAGAATAGAAAATCTAATAATAAAAGTAAGCTTTCTACTTGGATGTAGAATCTCACCGCTTGGACTTTGCCAGGAGTTCCATTATTCTTTAAGAATTAATGTAATGAAATGATTAGGCATATATAGAAGCCACTTTCATCTTGTGCAAGTAAAAGTAATCATTTGGCAGGAGGGGAACACAAAACGGCTTCTTACTCTTATACTGTACACTCATTTTGAGTTCTTCAAACCAGAATCTTGGAAGGAAAGGCCCAGCTAAGATCTACTCAGAGGTTTCCCCCTCTAAGTTAATAATAAGGGCTTCTAGAGTAGAAGTGACCCATCCTACCACGGTCCAGACCCTCTTGGGTTTGGAATTTAGCCAGCCAACCAGCTGTACTGGAAACCCTCAAAGGGAGCTCAAATGGCCCACCCTAGGGGCTGCCTGATTAGGTACCTACTGATCTAGCGCTCCTTTTCCCAAGGACCAATTTGGTTTTTTTCCTTTTTCTCCTCTTCTGCCTATCCTCTTGCCATATCCTTTAAGCTATGAGGGTAAATCTTTAATACAGTCCATCTGGTTTTGCTCTCTTCCGGAAGAATAGGGTTAGGCGGCATAGGGTTAGGCTGAGAAGGAAATGGGGGAGTCCAATTAGATATAGTTTTGCCTCCAGGGAGTTAGGTAAGATGAACTTCTTAAAGACTCTGAACATTTATTCATTCACTTATTCCACAAATAGTTATTGAGTTCCAACCATCTGTCAGGCACACTGCTAAAAGCTAGGGATAGAACAGTGAGTGAGCAGAAACAGATGCAGGCCCTGACTTCGTGAGACTCAGTGACAGATGGGGAAAGAGACCTTCATAAACAATCATACATGTAAATGTAAATCTGCAGCTGTGGTGAGTGCTGTGAAACGTACAAGGCCTTGAGAGCATAAAGGAGGGATGTGGTCTAGTAGGAAAGCTCAGAAAGGCTTCCCTGAGGAAGTGACAGCCGGAGCTGAGAGCTACAAGCAGAGAGAACCTAGGGCCCTGTTGAGGAAGGGGGCTGGCTGGGCAAGTGTGAAGCCAAAAGCAAGCCTTATGGCCAGAAGAAAGACAGTGAGGGATACAGGAGAGCTGGAAGAGGCAGTAGGGGCCCCATCCAGCAGACTGAGCTAAGCAGCTCTGACTTTCAAGCAAGCAGTGGGAAACCAGAAGGGTTTTCGACAAGGAGGTGATGACTCAGGTTTGCAGAAAATTCAGATACAACAAAATCCTGTACGTAATCCGCCCACAGTCACCAATTAAACTCTCCTGATAGGTCAGTTTAGCCCTGGACCCTATTCGCAACAACACCAAAAAGGTCATTCATCCAAACACATGATGTGGCTATTTGGCATAACAGAAAGAACAGTCGACTGGGAGTTTTTGTCTGTTTGGGGGCAAAGAACTAGTCACTACATTTCTCTAGTATCTCCCTTTGTTTCTGCCTTTTTTTAATGAGGAGGTGGGCACTGGACCACTTAGTCCATTCTGGCCCTGGGACTCTGACTGGAAAAAGGAAAAAAAAAAAAAAGATATACTTTTAAAAACTCAAGTGGCCAATAAACGTGGAAGAGATGATAATATTCATACGTAACTAGAGAAATTAAAATGCATTCGATTGGCACAAAAATCCTGCCAGCAAGGATGTGAAACAACGGGAACCTACACTATTAAGCAGGAGTATAAATAGGTACAACCACTTCGTAGAACGATTGGGCGGTATCTTGAAAAGACACAAGCCATGACTTAGCAGTTCCACCCACAGATACCTGCCCTAAATAAACTTTCACACATGGAAAGTTTATGCACAAGGAAATATATACAAAAATAGTTATAGCAGCATCATTCCTGAACAAAGTAGAAACAGCCTAAATATTAGCAAGAGAATAGAGAAATGTAGTATACTCATAAAAGGGAAAACTCTACAGCAGTGGAGATGAATGAGATGGAGCAATGTATACAGCAACAAGGATAAATCTCATAGACAAAACTGAGTGGAATAAAAACAAATCGAGAAGTATACATTTAACATGATATCTTTACATAATGTTTAAGACATACACAATGATGTTGTTTAGTAATATAGTCATTTTTGGTAAAAGTACAAAGATACATGGTAAAACTAGTCACCTCTAGGGGAAGGGAGGGAAATATGACCAGGGGAGGACTCTAACTCAGTTTGTAATATTTTAACTGCTTCAAGGAGGCGGTGGACATACAAGGTAATTACTATGTTACCTTTATGCCTTTTTGTATATAGAAAGTATTCTTAACAACAACAACAGAAAGGATAGGAGGAAGGGAGGAAGAAAAACAGGTTGCTTTTCTAAATCAAATATGTCAGAACAGTAGAACTTGATTACATATATACAGATACAGCCTTGAGAAGAAAAGGACTTGGGCTCGGCTTTGAGCCAGAAAGTGAGAGACCTGGGCATGGAGGTGCCCATACGTAATACTGCTCCCCTGAATCAGTCCTCTAAGCACTCCAGGTGGTAGTTCCCTCGTCTGTAAATCAGGAGGTTGCAACAGAGGATGCCTAAGGTCCTTCCTTTCCAGACCTAAAATCTCATGGTTTTCTACTATACTCCACCTCCACAAGCCCCATATTAGCTGGGGCTCTGGCACTGGCAACAGAGAGGCTAAGCCCTGATTTTCCCCACTCAGATCATTTGTAATCTAAATTAAGGTTTTAAAACTTGCATTTAGCTTTTTATCTATAAAATCATATGCTTTTATTCTCTTGCTCACACCTGATATGTGTATTAGCGTGCTAAGGCTGCTATAACAGAGTACCACAGACTGGGTGGCTTAAATAACGGAAATTTATTTTCTCACAATTTTGGAGGCTGGAAGTCCAAGGCAGGGTTGGTTGCTTCTGAAGCCTTCTCTCCCCTTGGCTTGCAGATGGCTGCCTTTTCCCCATGTCTTCACATGGTCTTCCCTCTGTGTGTATCTGTGTCCAACTTCGCGCTTCTTATAAGGAAACCAATCATACTGGATTAGGGCCCACCCTCATTTTAACTTAATAACCTTGGTAAAGACTTTATCTCCAAATAGTCACATTCTGAAATACTAGGGGTTAGGACTTCACCATATGAATTTTGGGGGACATAATTCAACCCATAACAATAGGAAAGCCCTAAATCTTCCTACTGATAGGTTTGTGGGAAGAAGTAGCAAAAACTTACTAACTTACCACTAATTTAAATTTGTTAGCTACTCTAATTCTATAACTGTTTACTTCCTGTCACTAAAATGTCACACATTTATCTTAGTTGCGGCATGCATGTGGTAGTTCCCCAACCAGGGATTGAACCCGGGCCCCCTGCATTGAGAGCATGGAGTCTTGCCCACTGGACCACCAGGGAAGTCCCACTATGTCTTTTCTTTTAAGAAAAACTCATTCATTTTCTAGAAATAATTTGGTTGGAAAAACACACAACTGGTTTCCAAGAACTAACGTCTGGTGCCAAAAATGACACACATATATATATATATATATATATATATATATACACACACACACACACACACACACACACACTTATATATGTGCCATATATGTCATTATACATATATATGTGTGTGTGTGTATATATATGTCATATATCTATATGTCATATCTATATGTCATATATATATATATATATATAATTTCTCCAGCATATCATTTCACTAGACTCTGCTAATGGAGAGACATGGTCATTTCAGAGTTAGTCCACAGCAACACATATGGCATTATATGATGTGTAATTGGCCAGTCTGTCCCACTTCCAGCGTGCTGCTCACTTAATTTAGCCCAGTGAGTGACAAACTGAACTCTGTTGGCTTGGCAGAAGTCTCAATGTCTGCTAACCCACACAGAGCCTCCTTTCTTGAGCCTGTAATCATAGGAAAGAGAGCCAGGTCTCGTTAGGGCAAAACCATCAAAGGACACTGGGAGTCATGGAAACTGGCCATTCTGGAGCAGTCAATATGCCAAAACCTTAAATGGCCAGTGTGGGCAGCTGAAGGACACTGTTCCTTAAGCCACAGACATGTCTATTTTTCACTTGGGGAAACTGTGGTTTTAGCCAAGACATACCTTACACCAAAGACAGGTGAGTACATCATCAAAGCATGTCCCCAGAGAGCAGGTACTTAGAAGATCCAACTTCATTTGGAACAACAAAGGAGCCAGAGGAAACAGTGAATATCAAATACTAATGTCAGATCCTGGTCGTAGAAATGGTACTTGAATAAGGTAGTCACTAGCAGACAGATACAAATCCAGCAGACCCAAAGTCTTCTCGTGAAAGATGAAGAGAGACTCTCAAAAGCGTCTCTCAAAAGAGACTTTGATGATTCAGATAGAGGCCCAAGGTTACCTAAACCTTCAAGTGAAACTAAACAGCTACCTGTTCCTCAATGAATGATCACCAAATCTATACGATCACTGTTTCTCATGTAATTAACAGGGCAGAAATTCAGCAGAGAGTTCATGCTGTTTACCTTGATAAAGAATAGCTAATGGTGGCAGCATCAAGTTTAAATGTGGAGGTCTCTTGGGAGACAAGCTGTTGACCCCTGGAATTATCCTGTTGACACCTTAAGTTCTCATTATTATTAAGTGGAAGAAGTGTTAACTATATCAGTTTTATTAAAAATGAAGCAACAGTGCTCTAAATCTGTGACAACTAAAATTATTCTTAAAGCGTGGGTCAGAATAAGCCTCAGTAATTAATGTTCTTTTTAAAGTTGGTCACACTTTGTAGAATTTCCCAAAACCATAATAATATTTACTTACATTGTTACCAAAGCAGTATAAGTATATGCATACATAAAGAGTTAACATTGAACTTATGTCATCATATGTGAAAAAGAAAAACTTCAAAAGTTTTTCAAAGTTTCATATATGAAAATATGAAAAATCAAGGCAGATTTTGCAACCTGTGCATAGCAAAATCTATCACACTGCTCTACCAGAAAACCCTAAGTCCTTACTGTTTTTCACATTATGCTTTAAATGCCAGAAAATTTTACTACAATTTCAAAGAAACTTTACTCTACGTATGCTGCAGTAAAACATTTGTCAAGTAAATGTGCAAAGCTAGCTTAAAGCACCAGAACTTCAAACCAGAAAGTCTAAATTCACTGGATTTGCCAAAGGGCGTTTTGAAAGTATTTTAAAGAAGGAGTAAAAAGCAGCAAAGCACTTAGGGCTTTAAAAACTTTTTTTTTTTGAAAACTAAACATACATATAAATGTTTTCATTTTAGTTCTTTTTTTTGAATTTTTTTTTCATTTTAGGGTTCTTTTGGAGAAATTTAAGCGTTGGTTTATAGAATGTTAACAACTGAGGGGAGAGTAAGTCAAAGAGATAATTGTTTTAAGTAACTGCCAACTAAAAATCAGATAAAAAATGAAAATGTCACTTCTCTAAAACGATCAATAACAACAACCCCTCCATCCAATTCTCTATCACTTCCTTTTTTTACTCCAAACATCTCTAAAAATTTCTTGACCCCCCTGTACTCGCAAGTCGTTGATCCCATACCTTTTTCACCATCATTCACTGTTTTCTTGTCCTCAGATTTCATCTAAGCCAGTTTCAATCCGTGGTCTATCATAACCATCACTTCCCTGCACACACCTTTACCTCGCTCACTCCTGTTCTCATTTCATCCTATTCACACGTCAAAACACCAAACCCAGCGAAACCCTATCCTTACCTCTTCTACAAGTGTGCCAGTGTTTTTGAACATGGCTAGAAAAATACAGTCAACTAGAATGACAGGTCAAATTTTCAATTCATGGTCATGAACCTCAAGCAGCGGAGCCCTTAGCGCGGTCAGGCAATCCTAATATAGTACCATACCATCCATTCTTCCACTGTCATGGACAACCATTCCATACCTTTCCCCTTTCCTCCAACATCCAACAAGGGCTCCCCGCACCCTCACTCTCATCTGGTGGAATAGAGGCAACCAGAAGAGAACTTCCACAAGCTCTCAGCACTGAATCTACTTACCTGCCTGTAGCTGGGCCCACTTATGGTATTCTCTCTTCCCTCCTATTACTATGGATGACATGTCCATTTCCCTAAGACCAACCCCTCCACTTTGTGCACTAGACCCCATTCACTCTCATCCACTCAAGGGGAAACATCCAGCAATTCTCCCCCTTCTCCTACATCATTAATTTTCCCACTCTACTTGGACATCCACTGGCACATATGGGAGCACAGAAACATACTATATTTCCCATCTTAAAAAAAATAACTTTCTTGACTCTTGTTTGCCTTTATAGCTTTGGTTCCATTTCTCTGTTCCACATGACAGTAACCTCAAAAAGTTGTCTCTATTTGCCGTCTTCAATTCAACTCCTTTTATCCCTTAAACCTATTCTGATCAATTTGTCGCCACCAACATTCCACTGAGCTGCTCCTGTCCGTGTCACCAATGATCTTCATACCATTAAATCTGATGGTCAGTTCACAGTCCTCATCATCCTTGACTTCTCAGCAGCATTGGAGATGGTGGGTCGTTTCCTCCTTTCCTGAAAACACTTTCTTCTTCAGAACTTCATCATCACTGGCTCACCAGAGGCTTTCTCAGTTGAGTCCCCCGCTTATCGCAAGCCTTTAAACATTAAAGTACTCGAGGGCTCAGTCCTTGAACCTCTTGCTTTTGTCATTTATACTCACTCTTTGGGTTACTTCATCCAGCCTCACAGGTTTAAATACCAATTATGGACTGATGCTTCCCAAATGTGTATTTCCACCCAGATCTCTCCCCTGAACGCAAGCCTCATGTAGCCCTCTGCCTCTTCTACATCTCTACTTGAACGTCTAATACACATCTCAACTTACTTTGTCCAAAACTGAGCCTCTGGTCTTCCCCTCCAAACGTGCTCCTTCTACAACCTTCCTCATCTCAATAAATAGCAACTCCACCCTTCCAATGGCTCAGATGAAAAAACTCTGGTGTCACCCCTGACTCCTCTCTCTCACCTCCCACATCCAATGCATCATCAAATCCTGTTGGTTCTACCTCTGAAAAATATGAAAGATACAGACATATTTCAAATCTGACCATTTCTCACTACTCCATAGCTAACACCATGACACCTCCAAGGGATGAACAAGAGCCTCTCACCTGGTCTCCCTGACCCCTCACTGTTACTCTCCACACAGATGTCAGAGTGACCCTGATAAGTCAGGTTCTATCCCCCTCTGTCAGAACCCTCCAATGACTCTCCACCCCTCTGAGGTAAAAGCCAAAGCTTCTGCAATGACCTACAAGGTATCAGGCATGAGGGTATCAGGCTACTTCATCTCCCACTACTCTTCCCCCAACTTACTCCATTCCACCCATATGATCTTGTTCCCTGAACAAGCCAGGCACACTCCCACCTCAGAGCCTTTCCACATGCTCTGTCCTCAGCTTGGTTCATTCTTTCCCATTATAACCACATGCTACCATCTCAGTTTCTTCAGGTCTTTGCTCAGATGCCACCTCCTGACTGAGGCCTCCCTAATAATTCTACTTATAATTGTAACACTCCCTATTCCTTTTCCCTGATTTTTCTCTATGGAAGTCATTGATATTTCTCCACTGCAGTACTGATAGTACTGATAAATTACATGTTCTTGATTTTTAGTTTATTATCTGTTTCTTCCACAGTGCAGGAGAGCAGGGATTCCTGTTCACAGTTATACCCTCAGAGCCCAGGAGAGTTCCTGGCATATTATAGGCAATAAGTATTTAGAATGAATGAAAGAATGAATGAACATATTATATGATTTAAACTACATACTATAATATGTTTTAAATTTTGATGTAGTCTAATTTATCAATCTTTTTCTTTATTACCTACGCATTTTAATGTCTTATTTAAGAAATCCTACTTGACTCAGATATAACTTTATGCCATTTCTTTAAAAAGAAACAAACAGGGACTTCCCTGGCAGTCCAGTGGTTAAGACTCCACACTTCCAGTGCGAGCGGTGCAGGTTCAATCCCTGGTTGGGGAACTAAGATCCCACATGATGCATGGTGTGGCCAAGAAAATGAAAACACAAAACAAAACAAAACATAAAATAAAGTGAAACAAACAGTACAAATTATAAAGGAGGGAACTGGTAAGTTGCTTTACTTCTTCCTAAGACAGCATAAATAAAGCTAAAAGACAACAAACAGATGGAGGTAAGATCCAAAATATATAAATACTTCCTTGAAACTAGAAAGAAAAAGACCGTAAGAATTGAAAAATAAGGGCTTCCCTGGTGGCGTAGTGGTTGAGAGTCCGCCTGCCGATGCAGGGGACACGGGTTCGTGCCCAGGTCCGGGAGGATCCCACATGCCGCGGAGCGGCTGGGCCCGTGAGCCATGGCCGCTGAGCCTGCGTGTCCGGAGCCTGTGCTCCGCACCGGGAGAGGCCACAACAGTGAGAGGCCCGCGTACCACAAAAAAAAAAAAAAAAAAAGAATTGAAAAATAGACAACAGTGATGATGAGGCAATTCACAGAGAGAAGGTTCAACAGGTCAATAATTCTAAGAAAAAATGCTCAGCCATACTGCTGATCAGAAAATGCAGATTGAAACAACTGTGAAATACCATTTTATATTCATGAAATGAGGGGAAAAAAATCAAGCTATCTGCTAATAGTAAGTGGTGGTAAGGATGCCAACAAATTGTAACTTTCACACTTTTCTGGTGGATGTATAAGTGGGTATACAAAATAAATTATATTTCTTTTATTACAGGAAATTTAAGTTTTAAGACTTCTAGTAGATAATTCTGTTAAATGTATATAGATAAATGTGCATGGAGTTATGGAATACACATAAACGAATATACATAAAGTCACTATATAAATTCCTTCCGTATTTTCCTATGCCTATATTTCCAACTAAAACATGGCAGTAGCCAACAGAGTTGAGTCGCAAACATTATTATGACTTGTTAGGAAAGAAGGAGAAAGCTCTTTGTGACACAAGGATTCAAATGGAACAAGCAATTATTGGAAGAAAAGGTATATGTACACCGACCCAGCTTTTATTGCATTTCAAACAGTTTCCTTCAAATACAATTTTAAAATCTCTCAGACATTTAATAAAACAGCAAACTATTTTTCCAACATTGAACTCAATAACTGTTACTTGAACTAAACTTTAAGCAAACCTTTCCACGTTATGCAATCAACTCCTAGTGACCATCTTAAAACAGAGCCAAATTCAGTCCTCCAAATGATATCATTTCAAGGTGTCCTTAATTCAAACCAAATTATCATGACTGGGTGTCCCAATCTGAAGCCTAGAAACTGCCAGCCATGGTGCATACATTACTGACAGGGAAGGAAAGACCTTTGTGTTTCTGCCAAAAAAAAGAAAGAAAGGCATCAGCATTTTCTTCTAACCAATCACTATCTAAAATGGCATGAGGCCAGAAGGGCCTCTGATTACCTACCCTCCTGAAGCATAAACAAGGTCTTCAGGATTCTGATATTGTCACTTGTGTAGAACAAGAGTATCAAAAACATTCAGAAGATAAGGCATCGCTTTGGCATGGAACCTGGCACCAGAATTCCTATTCAGGGCTTCCAGTGGAAGAACTTACCTACCTTGTGGAGAAAGACAAGAGCATTTAAGGGAAGGGAAGTTGGCCTGGTCGCAGGAAACATGAGGCCAGCTTCTATGTGCCTAAAGGAACTCCAGAGGGCCACTCTGGATATAATGTAATCTCTTTACTTGTAAAATGGGAATAATTATTTTCATCATACGATAAAGACCTCAGAAACCTCACGTGAAAAGAATAAGACAAAAATGCAAATGAAACTACTGTCATCAACGTGCATAGCCATTTCTCAACACAGTCACTCTCTGAGTTCCAAACATATTCCCAAATACCCACAGGCAGGTATGACTAACTTATGTCACATCAGAAAGTGAGGGAAGGAACCAACATTTATAAATCAGAGGCTAGCAGGATTTCCCGGTGCCTGATACACAGGAGACACTTGACCAAAGCTGATTTAACCCTCAAAACAACCCCACAAGGTAGTATTTGCCCCATTTGATAGATGAAAAAGGCCTGAGGAGAATCAAATAAATTGTCCCTAGTAAAACAAACACAGAAACTACAACAAAATCCTTAAGTACTCAAACCCCCATCAGTCTTGAGTCCAAAGCACCGGCTAATTCATCTACACCAGTGCCGTCCACTGGAAACATAACACAAGCCACAGATGCATTTTTTAAAAACTATTTGGATCTACTTCCTTTTTATTTATTTTTTTATTTTACATATTTTTATTGAAGTATAGTTGATTTACAATGCTGTGTTAGTTTCAGGTGTACAGCACAGTGATTCAGTTACATCTATAGATACAGATTCTTTTCTCTTATAGGTTATTACAAAATACTGAGTATAGTTCCCTGTACTATACAGTAGTTCCTTGTTGGTTATCTATTTTATATATAGTAGTGTGTATATGTTAATCCCAACCTCCTCATTTATCCCTCCCCCACTCCTTTGGTAACCATAAGTTTGTTTTCTCTGTCTGTGGGTCTACTTCTGTTTTGTAAATAAGTTCATTTATACACAGATGCAATTTTTATTTATTTATTTATTTTTGGAGCCGATGCAATTTTTAATCTTCTAGTAGTCTCATTAAGAAAGGTAAACAGAAATCAGTGAGATTTATTTTAATCCCATATTTTATATACCCAATATGTCAAAATAGTATCAATTCATTGTGTAATCCATATAAAAAAATATCGGAGGGCTTCCCTGGTGGCGCAGGGGTTGAGAGTCCGCCTGCCGATGCAGGGGACACGGGTTCGTGCCCCGGTCCGGGAAGATCCCACATGCCGCGGAGCGGCTAGGCCCGTGAGCCCATGGCCGCTAAGCCTGCGTGTCCGGAGCCTGTGCTCCGCAACGGGAGAGGCCACAACAGTGAGAGGCCCGTGTACCACACACACAAAAAAAAATTGGCAATGTTTACATTCTTTTTTTCATTCGAAGTCTTTGGAAGTCTGGTACATATTTTACACTTACGGAACATTCTGGTTTGGACTAGCCACGTTTAGTGCTCAAGAGCCACGTGTGGCTAGTGGTCACAGTACTGGGACAGTCCATGTCTATACCCCACTGATTTCCACAAGCAAGGAAACTGTTCCTCAGGGCCCAAGACTGACAAGTGCTCTCCATCTCACAGCTGGTGGCATGAGGGGCGAGTTCCTGGAGGCATCATGTTCCCTTCTTTCCCTGGGTCAGATGCCTCTCACCTGAAAACTTCCCTCTTTAGTGGTGCCTTTCCTGACCCAAAGTCACTCTCCACCCCACCCTGGCCACCTTCTTCCACCACATCCTCTTTTACTTTTCTTCATGGCGCATATCACTAACTAAATTATCTGGTCATTTATTTGTTCACTGTTTTTTGCCCATCTCCCCACCCTAAAATTTAAGCTCCGTGATAGCAGAGCCTTTTCCATATCTTTCATCACTGCTGCCAAAGCTTGGAGCAGTGCCCGACACATAGAAGGTATTCAAAAGATATTTGTTGCCTTAATGAACTGTTATAGCCAAAGGGCAGAAATTCTCCTTCCCACCAACTAGGAAAGGCATTTACCACAGAAACAATGTCATATGGAAGTCAGTTTCCCAGACTAGCCCACCAAAGTCTACTTAAGCCACAATGTATCCAAAACCTAGGAGGAAATAACAGTACGTGGGACAATGTCAGCAAGTGGCTTAGTAAAGAGCGAGTCAAAACCTCCTCCAAGGCCCAGGTCATTGTAATCACTTTACTTTCCCAGGTCCTGGTATAATCCCTGGGACACAGCAGGCCTTCAATATGAATGAATGAATCCATTCAAAGGGGAAACAGTAATCAATTCCAGCTATGCGTTAGATCATCATGTGCAGGTTATCCTGGGAATCTAACCAACAATTACAACACTGTGTAAAAATATGCTGTAAGTGGCTTTCCCTGATTCCTTGATTTGGGTTAGGTCCCCATGCTATACACGTTTGTATTACAAAAGACTGCTCTGGTGTCATCCAACAGAAATTCAACCCAAACTACCTTAAGTAAAGAAGTGATATTTATTGTAAAGATTCTCATGGAGAACTCTAACCAGAAACCCAAACAGTGCGAGAACTTTCTCTCCATCTCTGGTACCCACACCTCTGAGTATCAGGTTCATTTCCTCCCATTCTCTTCCTGTGGCTTCCTTCCCTCATCCGGGCCTTATGGTGACCCTAAAGGCTCCCATGCTTTCACATTCCTGTTTAGACACCCAGAAATTCCTTGGCCTTTCTGTCTCTGTTCCATCTTCCAACATTCCTGGGGAAGAATAGTTACTGGCCTAGTTTGACAGGTGCTCACCCTTGAACCAATCAACTGTGACTCCCAGCATTGGTTCAACTTGTAATAACCATGTAGATGCTTGGGTATAAGAGGTGATTCCTAGAAAAGGGGTGCCAGGTAGACAAACCCACTGCAGTCCATTACAGTCCTCTAATCCCTGCATTTCCCCTTTCACTATATTCATCACACATAAGTACAACTACTAATTTAAAGTTTACCTTTCAGATTATGCCATAAACTCAAGGAAGGCAGAATATGTCTCCCTCTTGGTCTCTAGCCCCTCACCGGGAGTAGTTTCTGGCACGTAGATGCCCTTCAATATACTTCTGTTAAATAAATGAAACTATTTTAAAAGGAAAATTTAAGGTGAAGACATACAGGAGAGGTAAAACTCCTCATGGAGAACTTTGTATATAAATTAATGATATCAACCCATGAAATAAATCCTCCTCCTTTATAAGCAGACACCTGCAGCAATTCGACTGGGAATCCAGTGTTGCAGACCATAAAACCCTATAATACCCTCACCAAAACCACTTTGTCTGAATGACTCCTGTACACACTAGCTAGGCTCCCTACAGGAAGTAGTGCCCAAAGGCGGCAACTTAACAGTAGACATTCTATCAAGAAAAGTGATAGGGTTCAGGAAAAAAAAGTCTGCAAAGTGAACCCTCAGGTAACAAAAGCAACAACAGAGCAGTGCGGGAGAGGGAAGCATCGTGTTTACAGCTTAACAAAAGGAAGGATAAGCAGCCCTGTGTCTGGAGCAATACAAGCTCCTTTCACTTAGAAAGCGACCCAATTTCGCTGGCATTTGAAATCCTACTTTGGAGCAAAGGTATGAACTCTTCAAGACATGTACATTTGTACTCCCAGAGTTTTGTAGGGCATTCTAAATGTTGTACTTTACCGGTGATACTACGTATTAACTCATTTACTCCTCAAAACTAAAAGAAAATATCTCTAATACCGCAAAGAAACGAACATAATTTGCCAGAATTTGGTCTCTGAGGTGTACCCACATGTGTAAACTCAAATGAAAAACTAAGTTACAAGTCCTATTTGCATAACCCTTACAAAGCACTCCCACATGCTGTATATGGTTTGAATAAAGGCTCAGGGGGAGGAAGTAACTCGGCATGAATCAGTTTGGCTAGAAATGCCTAAAACAATACTTCAAACTAAGCCTTTGATACCAAACCCATTGTTCTTTTTTTTCCTTCCAGTTTTATTCAGATATAATTGACATACAGCACTGTATAAGTCTAAGGTGCACAGCATAAAGATTTGACTTCCATAACATCATGAAATGGTCACCACAGTAAGTGTAGTGGACATCCATCACCTCACATAGATACAACATTAAAGAAATAAAAAAAGTATTTTTTTCCTTATGTTGAGAACTCTTGGGATTTACTCTCTTAACTTTCATATATAACATACAGCAGTGTTATATTTATCACGTTGTACACTCTCTCCCTAGTACTTATCTTATAACTGGCAGTTGGCACCTTTTGACTGCCTTCATCCTATTCCCCCACCCCCCGCACTCCACTGTTCTTTCTACTGCCTCAAAAATCACAGGTAAATTCTAGTAAAGTGAGTATTTCTTAAACTTACGACTGCAGGTTACTTGTTTCACTCTGGATGCATAACTAGCATGTGTAAATACTAACTAAATCCCAGCTCTCCTGCTACACAGCTACGTAACATTGAGCAAGATGTTTATTTAGCTTCTTTTGAGCCTTAGTTTCCTCATCCATAGAATGGGTATAATAATGCCAGCTGCATGGGGTTATCATAAGTGTTAATTGAGAGGGATGCTCTGGATTCAATGAGAAACAAACAAGATTCCTCTGTCTTGGAAGAGTGCACAGTCCATGAGTAAGACATAGATAGCAACAAATAACTTCAATAATAGTGGTAAGAGAGGGATGCACAATGTGTGGGATCAAATATGAGCTGAAGTCCATGAAAAGGAACAGTTGGGACTTCTCTTGTGGTACAGTGGATAAGAATCTGCCTGCAATGCAGGGGACACACGTTCAATCCCTGGTCCGGGAAGATCCCACATGCCGCTGAGCAAGTAAGCCCGTGTGCCACAACTACTGAGCCTGCACTCTAGAGCCCAAGAGCCACAACTACTGAGCCTGCACGCCACAACTACCAAAGCCCACATGCCTAGAGCCCGTGCTCCGCAACAAGAGAAGCCACCGCAATGAAAAGCATGCACACCACAAGGAAGAGTAGCCCCCGCTCACCGCAACTAGAGAAAGCCTGCGCGCAGCAACGAAACCCAACGCAGCCAAAAATAAATAAATAAAATAAAATAAATAAATTTATAAGAAAGAAAAGGAACAGCACAAGGAAGAGCATGGAAACATGAAAGAGTATAGAGCTCCCTGAACTCCGAGAAGGTGGTATTACTAGGCAGCAAAGGACAAAGAATGTCAGGAAACAGGTCTGGAGAGGTGGAGGTGCCAGATCTAAGGAGCTGGGTTTTATTCCGTAGATGATGGGTTGCCACTGAAGAATTTTAAGGAGTGTGACATGGTAACAGGTGTGAATTTTAGATATGGCTACAGAGGGAAGGATGGATTTAAGGAGGACAAAACCAGAGAAAAAGATGGCAGAGAGAGGTGATGAGGGCTTGAATTAGTGATGTGGTAGCAGAGAAGGAGGGATACAGAGGAGAGGCAGTGATGGGATAAAATTGGCAGAGCTTACTAAGTGACTGGAAGGGGAAGGGAACGGACAAAGGAGAAATGTCGAGGTCTAGGAAGATGTTCGTGCTTCTGGCTTGGGAGAATTGGTTAATGGAGACAGGGAACAAAAGAAGAGCTTCAGGTTTGGGGGAGAAGGTGCTGACGTTAGTTTTGCACAGACTGAATTTTGTGATGCCCATGGGGAATCTAAGTAGTGATGTCCAAGAAGGCATCTGGGTAAAGGAGTGTGAGGTTTAGGAGGAAAGGCTGGGACGAAGATGCACATTTGGCAAAGCAATGCCTCAAGAATGAACGAAATCAGCTCAAGAAAGCGCGTAGGAGAAGAGGGTTTTGGAAAGCACCTGGGGAAGGGAAACTGCCACATTCAAGTGGTGGGCAGTGTGGGAGCCAAGAGAGGAGACCACGGGAAAAGGAGCAGAGAAGCATGAGAAGAATCCAAGAAACCTGGTAAGAAGGCATCTCAGAGCGTCAATGGCTAACAACGTCTCTGTGACAAACACGTTCAGTTAGAGAAGGACTGAAAAGGCATCCATTCTATGTATCAATGCCCAAATTACTGCCATCCTTCCGAAAGAAAAAAAAAGGCAGAGTGCATTTTTGTGGAGTAGGGGGAATGATTACCAAATTACTGAGGTGGAGGAGAGAACAGAAGGTGAAAAAGTGGAGTGCAGGCTTCTTTTTCAAATGTGCCTGACTGAAAAAAGTGTTCACAGCGGTTCTGGAGTCAAAATCCCAAGGTCATATTCAGACTCCAAGGTCATAATCAGACCCCCTGGCATTACTGGAGGCTGGGACAACTCACTAACTGTACCACCAACAGCAACAGCGCAGAAAGCTGGAAGAAACTCCCTGGGCCTTGCTGGGAGAGTGATATGGCTGGACAGTTCCTGACCACCACAGAAATCAGATAAGAGGGGCAGAGAAGAGGAGGAAACAGGAGTGGGCACTGGATTGGGGTGTACGGGTGGGGGAAGAGGTGGAGGGAAAGCGGGGGAGTTTGGGGCACACGGTCCAGAGCGCCCACTTCTGGGTCTTGTCCTCCGGGAAACCAAAACGCCAGCACATCCCAGTATGGGCTAAGGGGTCTCTTTAAATAGAACTTTGGACTGTTGGTTAAGTGTGAGCAACAGGATGCAACTCTATCAGAAAGGAAGGACTGGGGGGCTTCCCTGGTGGCGCAGTGGTTGAGAGTGCGCCTGCCGATGCAGGGGACACGGGTTCGTGCCCCGGTCCGGGAAGATCCCACATGCCGCGGAGCGGCTGGGCCCGTGAGCCATGGCCGCTGAGCCTGCGCCTCCGGAGCCTGTGCTCCGCAACGGGAGAGGCCACGACAGTGAGAGGCCCGCATACCGCAAAAAAAAAAAAAAAAAAAAGAAAGGACTGGGGTATTTCTTAACATTCATTCCCACCCCCATTGCCATCCCCTGCTCCCTCCCAGCCACTCTCTCCCAAAATTCAGAGCAGCTGCGGTCAGGCCTGTTTATACTTATTTCTTTGCTTAGGCCTCCAGGGGCAATAAAATGGCTGCTTCCTTTTAGTAAGTGAAAGGTCACATCTCCATCTGCAAAGAAAGCCATTCCTCTAACTAGTTTGCTTCTCTGGGCAATTTGTATGCAATAAGAAATCTGCCGAGTGCTACAAAGGGTAGACAGCAATATGCTTGTAAAGTTGAAGAGTAGGACTTAGGAGTGAAATCAAATTTAAAACAGAGAAAACTACAAAACGGAAACTGTGTCATGAATAAATACATAATATTTAAAATAAAACAAAAAGCCAACAAGCAAACAAAAACCCTTGCCTCCAGAATCTCCTCTCTAACCTGGTGTTCCTCAGAGCCTTACCTCTAGAAAGTGGCCGTTCAAACTCCTCCTTTTGACTTTCCCCTGTCCTTTTCTATTATATATTGGTATATCAATAGATTGGGGTGGGCAAACGAAGGCAAGGGAGCCAAAGTCAGCCCCCAACCCGCTTATGTGTGGGCCGGGAGCTAAGAATGGTTTTTATATTTTTTAAGGGTTATAACAAACAAAACCAAAGTAGAATACTCAAGGGCGACCGTATGTGGCCTGGGAAGCCTGAAATATTTACTTTCTGGTCCATTACAGGAAAAGGTTGTCCCCTGAGTACGATGAAGACTTTGGTGCCCAGCAGGGCAGAGACTTTCCTGGAGCCACACAGCTGTTTAGCAGGAGAACTTCCACAAGAATCCTTGGCTCCGAGCCCCGGGCACCCTCCCAACCACCGCACTGTAGAGCCGACAGAACTGTCAGCCAAACACAGACTTGCAGTAATTCCCACTTGAAAATAAAAAGGGGAGACTTTAAGGTTTCTGAGAGAGCCACATAAATAAACGTGAGAGATTCTACTACTATATTTTAAGGACTTCTGGTTGAGGGTATGAAACGGGAGGGAAATATTTACTGATGGGCAACACACATCCCTCAGACTCTCCCTTTCTACACTCACCTTTTCCTCTAACGGTGCCTCCTGAAATCTAATCTCTGTCCCCTGGATGAGAATGTTTGTAGAAAAGATATGTCAGGAAGTAGGATTTGTTCTTGGCCAGGCACCACTCCACTCAGACCTACCCGCACTCACGCATAAAGCCACACTGTGAAGCTCTGTGACAATCACACTGCCTGCAGTGAAGGCTATGCCCCGAGAGATTTTTCACGTGGCTTAAGTGGTAATCCAAGTCAAAATGTCTCTCTTTTAATGTTTAAAACTGTTTCCTACGTAATTCATTTACCTAACTTCTGATGAAGTTATGTGTGATAATCAAACTCACCTTGAAACGGCCAAGGAAAATTCACATGGTACTGACCCCTGCATAAATCTTTCCATACTAACCAGACTATTTTCCGGTTTACCTCTCTGTCCTGAATGGTCATTCAGAAACAACTCATCTCGGGGCAGATATTTAATATCATTCACTAAGAAAGGGTGGTGATAATGTATCTGTCTTTCTAAATCACAACACATCCCCACTCATCTCATCAGACATTTCTCAGTGCCCGTGGCCTCATTCTATCCTGGAGCTGGGCAGAGCTGACCCTGATGATAACAATATTATGAACACCATCATAAAAAACCTAAAAGGCGGGCTTCCCTGGTGGCGCAGTGGTTGAGAGTCCGCCTGCCGATGCAGGGGACACGGGTTCGTGCCCCGGTCCGGAAAGATCCCACATGCCGCGGAGCGGCTGGACCCCGTGAGCCATGGACGCTGAGCCTGCGCGTCCGGAGCCTGTGCTCCGCAACGAGAGAGGCCACAACAGTGAGCGGTCCGCATACCGCAAAAAACAAAAACAAAAACCTAAAAGGCAAGAATCTGGGACAAGAAGATAAATGCAGATTTCATACTGAGTATTATTTTCAAATGTTAAAGTAAATTTTAGAAATCTAGTCCAGGTTTTTCAAAAAGATACTAGGACATCATCATAAATAACAGAACCCAAGTATAATGTCTTAACTGAGTGTTCTTTCATGTCTCTTAAGACCATATTAATAATTCAAAAGAAAAGAAAAAGGAAAGATGGAGGGAAGGAAAGGGGACGGATAAAAAGAAAAATCCTCAGCCCAATGTACTTCCTGACTTTTCAGCCCAATGTAGTTCCATGGCTTTTAAACTTTCTCAATTACTTTTATTATTTGTAATAGTTTCACTGGTCTTTTGGGGTGAAGCAGACTGGAGGTCCCAATAACATACCTCCTTTTACAGTACACCTAGCATGTTTCTTGGTCTTCTTATTACACATTTATCTAAAATCCCTGTTCCTCTTATCTCCTTGTTGAATTGATTCATTTGTAGGTCCTTACAGATTGCTAGTAAACACATTTTTAACCAATATCCAATTTTTAAGAAAATTAACAGTGAGTCTAGGATGGCTATAGATCCTACTTACAATAATCAAACAAAAAAAATCTCAAATTGTTTTTCTATTCTAAATAGAGACTATTACGTCAAGAAATGTAGGTGGGTTTAGGGTATGGTATGGCATGGGATGGAATGTATGCATGTGTTTACTGTGTATTTGTTTATGAGTTTATTCCCGCAGCTCAGCTTAACCTGTTAATTGATGGTTAATTTCTCACTTTTTCCACTAAGAGGAAGAAGTCCTTCTGGGAGCCTCTTTTCTTTACAAAACGAGTAATTGTACATTGCTACTGATTTATTTTTCAGGTCATATTCAACCTGCTGCTTAGCTAATAACAAACTGTAAAAAAACATTTTCATCCTGGAAACATTTCAGGGTACAAGATCCTTTCTAATAACAAAGAATGGAATCAAGGCAATTTCCTACTTTTGAAAACGATTTGGTCTCATTTGCTTTTGGTTGGTGTGCTGGTGTCACTTCCACAGTCAATTACAAGAAAGAAAAAATGTTGTGACCTCCTTACAAGCCTCCAGATCTGTCTTTGGCTCTAAGGGCAGAAAGCAGGAGAATGCAGAATCTGAGCGGGAATGTGTGTCCTTTGTGTCTCTAATTTTGAGCGTCTGTCTCTTTTGTCCGTAAATTTTCTTTCTGTATCTTTCCATCTCTGTGTCTTTCTCTGACTTGCTTATTGCTCTTGTTTGTATTTTCCACTCTTTTTTCTTTTTCCCAAACTTCCTGTCCCACTTCTGCTGACAGGCCAGCATGTAGAAAATATGATACATTTATAATGTTTTTTCTCTTTTTTTCAAATGTATTGAATAGAATGTGATGTCTCTGTTCTTGGAAGCACTGGGGAAAATCTTTTGGTTTTTACCAAATCTTAAAAGCCTACCCCCAAGCCCTATCTTTTCCTACCTCTGTATCTGAAACCCTTGGCTCCTTTTCTCTAAATTCCATCCTTTCTCCAAAGTTCGCCATCATTTACCCAGTTGCTTAAGCCAGAAATCTAGAAGTCATCTTTGATTTCTAATTTCCTCATATTCCATTTCATTTTTTTAAAATTCTCGTATAGTTGATTTATAATGTTGTGTTAGTTTCAGGTGTAGAGCAAATTGATTCAGTTATTAACTATATATATATATTCTTTTTCATATTCTTTTCCCATATAGGCTATTACAAAATATTAAGTATAGTTCCCCATGCTATACAGTAGGTCCGTGTTGTTTATCTATTTTACATATTAAATATATAACATCCTGACATCCCACTTCAAATCCATAAGCAGATGCTGCAGGCTCTACACCCAAAACACATGCCAAATCTATCCACTTCACCCCATGCCCCCTACCACCCTTCTGTAGAAGACACCATAATCCCTCACTTGGACTTCTATAGTCGCCCCCTATTTAGTACCTCTGCTTCTGCTCTTGCCTTCCTTAAATACATTCTTCACACAGTGTCCATAATGAAATTCAGAAACCAGCTCATGGCGCTGCTTTAAGGCCTCCCATTGTTTACCACTGCAATTAGCATTTCATCCAAACTTATCAAAAACCCCACAGGTCCATATGATCTGGGATCCCTACCAACCCTCCTGATCTCATCTTCTTGTTCCTCAAACATACCAAGCTCCTTCCTGCCTTGGGGCCTGGGCACCGGCGACCCCTCTGCCTGGAGGGACCAAATGTCACATGGCTGCTTCCTTCTTGTCATTCAAGTCTCAGTTAAAACATCACCACTTCCAAGCAGCCCATGTTGACCAACAATCTAACGTAATCTCCCAAGGTACTCTATCATACCACCCTATATTAAAGTTCTGCAAAACCATTATCAAGTATTTCTTGTTAAATAGATTTTTTTGTTTACTGTCTTGTTTTCCCACCAGAACATAAGCACTTTAAAAGCAGAGAACTGGTAAGTCTTGTCCTCTGCTGTATGCCCAATACCTAGAGAGATTCCAGGAACTTAGTAAGATCTCAATAAACCTTTTTCTATTTTTATACAATTTTTAAAGGTTACTTTCCATTTACAGTTATTAGAAAATATTGCTATATTTCCTGTGTTGTACAATAAGTCCTTGAGTCTATCTTACACCTAATAGTTTGTGCTTCCCACCTTCCACGATTCTTGACCACTAGTTTGTTCTCTATATCTGTGAGTTCACTTCTTTTTTGTTATATACACTAGCTTGTTATATTTTTTAGATCCCACACATAAGTGATATCATACAGTATTTGTCTTCCTCTGACTTATTTCACGTGGCATAATGTCCTCCAAGTCCATCCATGTTGCTGCAAATGGCAACATTTTGTTCTTTTTTGTGGCTGAGTAGTATTCCATTGCATGTGTATGTGTGTGTGTGTACACACACACACACACATCTTCTTTATCCATTCACCTGCTGATGTACACTTAGGCTGCTTCCATATCTTGGCAATTGTAAATAATGCTGCTGTGAACATTGCTGTGCACGTATCTTTTCAAATTAGTGTTTTTGTTTCTTCCCGATATATGCCCAGGAGTGGAACTGCTGGGTCATATGGTAGTTCTACTTTTAATTTTTTGAGAAACCTCCCTACTGTCTTCCACAGTGGCTGTACCAATTTACATTCGCACCAACAATGTACAAGTGTTCCCTTTACTCCACGTTCTCGCCAACATTTGTTATTTGTGTTCTTTTTGCTGATAACCATCTGACAGGTGTGAGGTGATAACTTGTGGTTTTAATTTGCATTTCCCTGATGATTAGCGATACTGGGAATCTTTTCATGTGCCTGCTCGCCATCTGCATTTTCTTTTTGGAAAAATGTCTTTTCAGGTCTTCTGTCCATTTTTAATCAGGTTGTTTGGTTTTTCAGGGGGGGAGAGGTCTTTTTTTTTTATTATTGAAGTATAGTTAATTTACAATGTTGTGTTAGTTTAATCGGGTTGTTTGTTTTTTTGATGTTGAGTTGTATAAGCTATTTATATATGTTGGATATTAACCCCTATGGGTCATATCATTTGCAAATATTTTCTCCCATTCAGTAGGTTGTCTTTTCATTTTGTCAATGGTTTCCTTTGCTGTGCAAAAGCTTTTAAGTTTAGTAAGGTCCCATTTGTTTATTTGTACTTTTACTCCCTTTACTTTGGGAGGCGGCTCCAAAAAAATATTGCTGCAATTTATGTCAAAGAGTGTTCTGCTCTTGTTTTCCTCTAGGAGTTCTATAGTATCCGATCTGACATTTAGGTCTTTAATCCATTTTTAGTTTATTTTTGTTTATGGTGTTAGAGACTGTTCTAATTTCATTCTTTTACATGTAGCTGTCCAGTTTTCCCAGGACCACTTACTGAATAAATGAACAAAAATCCCCACAGTCTGCCCAAAGTCACTCCTTACCACTCTAGCCTAAAATGATAATTTTCCTTTACGACTTCAGAGCATTTATTTGACTCTTTGTGCCTTGCTACATCTCTTGTACTGATGCTTTCAATAAATACATGATTTAACTTTTCATGATGTCACCATTATCAACCACAAATATTATAAATATTAAACATGTACCTCCTATAGTTGAATGAAGAGAGGCAGGAAACAAAAAATATTTTGGTCAGAAAATTAATTAGCCTTTTTACCTGAGCATTCTACCTCAAGGAGATCTTTGAGTTTCTGGCAGTCATGCTGTACAGGTGCTCAGATCATTAAAAATAAAACTATACTTGATACATTCTGCATACACCATCCAGGTGAGTCTTAGGCAAAATAGTACTAAGTATAAAGTGGTGTTGATATGAAAGAATTTGAACAGAAGATGTCACATAGGTGTTTAATTTGATCTATGGTAACTAGATAATTGGGGCAAGAGAAAATAAGTGTACAGATCTAATACAGCTTGAGAAATGAGACATTTTTGGAATTTTGTTTTTAGAGAGAAGGGCATCGCTGCTCTAAACATATCATTTATCTTCGTTAATAAAGGTCTGGTGCCTTGCTTGCTAGTCACAAAAGGGCGGATGCCTTTAAAAGCAATAAATATTTTAAGTCTTGTCACCTTGACTTTGCCACTGAAACTCTCTGTTGATGAGAGAGGGGCCTTTATTTTGTAACTATATCTTCTAGAAAACTGACCTTACTAATGAGTTGGCAAACTACCACCCGCTAACACAGCGTATTCCAGTTCAAAGGAGGTTCCATAAAAGTGGGAGCCACTCTTTAGTTTATAATCAGAGATTACCTGACAAACAAAACAAGACTTCTTTAATCACCCATGCAGTAACGCGTGTGTGTAACATCACTGTAAAAAAATAAATAAATAAAATGAAAACGTATGTAGGGCTTCTTAAGCAGAGGTGACATCTGATCTCTAGCCACACACCACAACAGGTTCTAAAGGCGAGGGAAAATCTGATGCAATTTAATATCTGATCCAGCGTATGTGGTCGCTTACAATGTAAGATGATTTATGGAAATCAAACTTAGAATTGTTTAAGCCATTGCTGAAAAAGAATATAACATTCTATGGGCCAGAACCCATGATCATATTGAATTGTTTAAGCCATCGCTGAAAAAGAATACAGCATTCTATGGGCCAGAACCCATGAGCATATTTCCAGCAAATGCTACTATTTTATTTATTTATTTATTTATTTTGCAGTACACGGGCCTCTCACTGCTGTGGCCTCTCCCGCTGCGGAGCACTGGCTCCGGACGCGCAGGCTCAGCAGCCATGGCTCACGGGTCTAGCCACTCCAAAGCACGTGGGATCCTCCCGGACCAGGGCACGAACCCGTGTCCCCTGCATCAGCAGGTGCACTCTCAACCACTGCGCCACCAGGGAAGCCCAAATGCTACTATTTTAAAAGAATTCCTTCCAGTTTTCTTTTTGCCACCATTTCTTTTAACATCGTTCGGAAAAGTAAATTTAAAATATTCAATACTCAGCTAATAACACAAATTATAAGCCATTAGAAAACAGTGCTTCTGAGTTGCAGTTTTCCTTATCCTGTCTCCTATACCCCCTCTCATCTCACTCTTTTAGCGCTCATGTCCTGATCACTCAAATTATTAAACTGTTCACATGGTAAACCGACACTTGCCTTCTGTTGCTGGGGAAAAGACAAATCTGCTATTGCACAAAGTTGCGGTTTTTTCATTTTAAGGAAGAGAAAGAAGATTAAAAGAAAAGGTTATTAGGGGGACATGAGAAATAAGCTTGGTTTAGACCCAGATGCAATCAACAATTATTAGACAAAAAAAAAACAAATCTTAAGCATCTAACCTATAAGCCATGTCTATTCCTACCTCCTCTGAAAAGGGGAAAAGAAACCAAAACAGGGTGATGATTCAAATATGAAGTAATTAAAAATATATATTTTTAAATCTTCCTTCCAAAAATGAAATCAGAAAGGAGACATCTTTGCATATAGACCTTTAGAGTTGATGGTAACCTTCAGTATACACAGTGCACTGAAAAGTCTATTCAGCCTCCCTCTGAAGTTGTTTTGGGAAAACCTCCAGAGCCTGGGGACTGGGCCGGCATGGTGCCTTTAAATGGCTTCCCCTGCCCTGGCAAGACACGCTG
Source organism: Globicephala melas (assembly GCF_963455315.2). Classification (NCBI taxonomy): domain Eukaryota; kingdom Metazoa; phylum Chordata; class Mammalia; order Artiodactyla; family Delphinidae; genus Globicephala; species Globicephala melas. The sequence goes on along the minus strand of NC_083318.1, from coordinate 75,227,223 downwards.
GACTTCACATAAAAGGAGCCTTCTACCACCAGCCAAGTGTCTGCAGACTTCGTTTTCTGAACAGCCCAACTTCACCTGCCCAGTTTTTTTGCTCCATTCCCTGGACCTGCTGTGCCTCTGAGAGTTCCATCTGTGGATTCTTCCCTTGTAACTAAAATAACCCAGACTCTCCCAGGTTCCTCCCAGCCACCCTGCTGTCTCACCTTCTTGGTTGAATGCATTCCATTAATTGCATCCGGGGTAAACTCTCTCTGCCAACCAGGCTAAAAGACACATTTTCCCCATGTACTTCAGCAAATAACCCCCCTCCAGGCCTATCGTGGCGGCCCAGATGAGAGCCAGACAATGAAAACTCAAGGGAAAAGGAAACTTGGGGTCTGCTTAGCAAAAAAGGAACCAAATGGTACCCTGTTCTGTGTCTTCTCCTTAAAAACCTAATAACAATTTAGTCAAATGGGCAATACTAGGTTTTAATCTGGATGTTAAATTAAGTACAAATACAGGGAATGACAGAGTAATTCACTCTAATGCTCTGATACAGTCATCACAGGCTTTTCTTTCATTTTATTTTGAGTTATGAAAACACTAGAGCAACAATATTAAAGGAAATTCTGAAAAAGGAAAAAGAAACCTACTGATAATTCCACAACCATAAAACACCAACTATTTATTTAGGGATATTCTTTTTCAGTTTTTTTGCCACATACACATTCATCTTTGGACCAGATCTTTCCATAGGTTGGTGCCTTTGTGTATTTCTTTCCCACTTTTCATGTGGCAAATTTCCACTCTCCTTTCAAACCCAGCTCATATATGATGTCCTCCCAAAATATCTCCAGGAAGAGCATCTGCTGGGCTCGTCAGGCCTCACAGCATCCTCTCTCTATCTCTGCTGTAGCAATGAACCTGCTGAATTCATCTGACCCTGCAGAATTCATCTGTTTTCATGACCAGTCGTGAACAAACTGCATGCTCCATGAGAACAGAGGCCTCCCTTAGTCAACTTTATATCCCAGGACCTAGCCCACCACTTGCAGGTGGTACATGAAAAGAAGGAATGAAACAATTACAATTGTGTTGTACATACAATTTGGATTTACTTTGGTTAGCTTCATGTTGTATCATAAACATTGTCCAATACCCATCTCAAGCAACTGCTGAAGGAAGGAGGAATCTGTTTGTATCACAATCTCCAATAAGAAGTACTAGGAAACTATAAAAGGACTAATAGGAGTCTTTTTTTTTTTTTTTTTTTTTGCAGTACGCGGGCCTCTCACTGCTGTGGCCTCTCCCGTTGCAGAGCACAGGCTCTGGACGCGCAGGCTCAGCAGCCATGGCTCACGGGCCCAACCGCTCTGCGGCACGTGGGATCCTCCCAGACTGGGGCATGAACCCGTGTCCCCTGCATCGGCAGGCGGACTCTCAACCACTGCGCCACCAGGGAAGCCCTAGGAGTCTTTTTCAATGAGGTAGGTAGCATGAAATCCTCTGGGGAACAAGTCAAAGTTGAGTCCATTATACACATACACACACACATACATACATGCATGCACACATATATGCCACACTGGCAGAATATGAAAGGGACCTACAGTACATGCAGAGCAGATCCCACTAGTATTCTTTTGTACTTAGAGACAAAACCACACCCATTATGACAAATAATTCAGATGAATTATTAGAGAAGCAGCATGGTATCGTTGAGAAAGAGCTGAATTTAGATGCTAAAAAAACTAAGTTCAAATTATTAGCTATAAGATCTGATACATCCATAAACAAAATATCCTGGCACTCTGCTGGATGCTGGAAATTCAGTGATGAGAGACAGAGCTCCCATTCACAGGGCTGCCAATCTGGTAAAGGAAACAGACAACAAACGGGCAACACAGTTCAGGTGGTTGGCACCACGGTGGGGAAATAGTACTAAGAAGGTTAGCAGGTCAGGGAAAGCTAGGTCCTGAAAGAGTTTAGCAGAGAAAAGAGGTGGTACGTAGGGAGGCAGGGAAGTGTCTTTCTAGGCAACAGGAACGACACGTATAAATGCCCACAGGCATCTATAAGATAGGAATCTGAATGCCAAAGCACCGCATGGAGCAATTCTGAGGTTCAAATTAGATATTGGTGTGGAAGGGTAAATTCCTTTGTGAATGGTACTTATTAATAAGATTATAAAATTGAAAAACAATTTTGCAATTTTTTAATAACATCGAGAACTGGAAAGAAATAGATGTGAATTTAAAAGAACGTAAAATAGAGTAAGTTATTCTACATTGGTGTTTCTCAACCCTTTTGTCATGATTACCCCCCTTTATAAGTCTGCTAGGGATGCCATAACAAAGTACTGTGGCTTAAACAACAGAAATTTATTCTCTCACAGTTCTAGAGACTAGAAGTCCCAGATCAAAGTGTCAGCAGGGTTTTCTTCTAAGGCCTCCCTCCTTGGCTTGTAGATGGCCACCTTCTCCCTTCGTCTTCACATGGTCTTCCCTCTATGCTCAACTTTGTACTAATGTCCTCTTCTTAAAAAGACACCAGTCATATTGGATTAGGGCCCATCCTAATGACCTCATTTTACCTTAATTACCTCTATAAGGCCCTATCCCCAAATTAGTCACGTTCTGAGGTACAAGGGGTTAGGACTTCAACATATGAATTTGAGGGAGAAGCACCCCCCAAGGAACCTTTTAAGACATTTTCTTCCCTAATCACTCCCCTCACCCATGAAATGTAAATATCTGCTTATATATTGTGGCATTTTGGAGGGCCACAAACCATTGTTATATCTAAGATTTTAGCCCCTCCGAGAACCAATTTTTGTGCCCTTGAAGGCAGTATCCTCCCTGTTGAGAACACATGCTCCTCATTATAAACAACCAGATCAAGGGACTTCCCTGGTGGTCCAGTGGTTAAGACTCCCCGTCTCCAATGCAGGGGGTGCAAGTTCATCCTCTGGTTGGGGAACTAAGATCCCGCATGTCACACGGCACAGCCAAAAAACAAAACAAAACAACCAGATCAACATCCAGCCAAAGGGTATGAGATGGTGAATTATACTGAACTAAAATGCCATGTGACCCCAATGTGGCTAACAGGATGATTTTTACTTTTTTGTTAATACTTTTCTGAGTTTCATACATTTTTTACAATGATTATGTCACATTCTCTTTAATCAGGAAGCTAAGCAAACTATGTTTTTTTATTATCTATTTGGTGTCAAGACAATTCAATGGGGAAAAGAAGAGACAATTCCACATCCACAGGCAAAAGAATAAAGTTGGGGTCCTACCTTACACCATATACAAAAATTAACTAAAATGGATCAAAGGCTTAAAGGGCTAAAACTATAAAGCTCATAGAAGAAAACATAGGCATAAATCTTCATGACCACTGATCAGGCAACGGTTTCTTATATTTGACATGAAAAGCACAAATGATAAAAGAAAAAATAGATAAATTGAACTATATCACAATGTAAAACTTTTGTGGTTCAAAGGACACCATCAAGAAAGTGAGAAAACAACCCACAGAACAGAAGAAAATATTTGCAAACCCTATACCTAGAATATATAAAGTACTCCTACAAAATAATTTTTAGAAAACCAACCCAATATAAAATTGGCAAAGAATCTCAATAGACATTTCTCCAAAGAAGATATACTAATGGCCCATAAGCATATCAAAAGAAGCTCTAAGTCATTAGCCATCAAGGAAGTGCAAATCAAAATCACACTGAGATACCACTTCATAGCCACTAGGATAGTTATAATCCAAAACACTCTCATAATAATAAGTGTTGCAAGGATATAGAGAAACTAGAACCTTCATACACTGCTGGTGGGAATGTAAAATGGTACAGCCACCTTGGAAAAGTCTGGCAGTTCCTCAAAATATTAAACACAAGTTACCACATGATCCAGCAATTCCACTCCTAGAAATACACCCTAGAGATTGAAAATGTACATCCACTCAAAAACTTGTCCACAAATGTTCATTATGTACAAAGTATAATATAAAAATATGTACCCAGATAGAAAAACTTATGTAAAAATAATTTATGAGAGTGAAAGGATAAACAGAAGCATAATTTGTGTCTCTTATACTATGAACTTTAGTCGGAGTTTATACTTTATCTGAACCCAGATATTCCAATTTTGAAACTTTTGTAAGAACTAAAGAAATAAATAAATACAACCTTCACTAACAGTGATTGTTACCATCACAACATATTAAGGTAGAGAAAAACAACCTAAATCTTCTATTGACAAGGTAAATACAATTTACCTTGAGCAAAGGTAAATACAAGAGGATGGATCCTTCATTACTGTCACCAGGGAAGCTCTGGTATATCTCAGACCCTGAAGGAAGAAACTGTCTACCTGAAAAGATACCAGCTAGCGTGGGTACACATCACTGTCACCAGTATCTTTCTTGCAAAGAATCAGTTTTCTCTTTTCCTTGGTTGTCCTAAGTTTATCCTAGTGCAAAAACTTAAGGGGAATGAAAGTCTTAACCAAAAGAAGTTAAGTATTTGATTCTTAGAAGTTGTCAGTACTAATAGGGTTCTTAACGCTAGCTATTTTAATCCAGATACTAATATGAGAGGAATCCAACTTTAAAGCCTTACAAGGTCTTTTTACAAGGTAATAAAGACTGGCAAAATGTTACACAGGTCATGCCAGACACAACACAAAACTTCTGCTAGGAGAGACTCATCAGGGGAGCTGTCAAGCAGAAAAGACAGTTTTCCTCTCGCTGGGAACCCAAAGGTACACCTGCCCATGGGGGTGCCCTGTGCATGTGTGCTCACACGTACACACACACACACACACACACACACATACACAACCCACAGCCCCTGGGCTGCTTTCCTCCATATTTACCCAGCAGGTTCGGCTCTGAGGCACAGGCAGGAAGCATCTGCAGAAGAGGGATGGGGGACTGGAAGCTAAAGCATTCTACTCCCCACTACCACCACCAGCATAGCTGCAGCACCCACATATTGTCCTGGGAATCATGCTAAAGAATTTCAAAGAGGAAGAGAGAAATGTGACTAGACAGGTCAGGAAGGAATTCACAGGTGTTGTCAGAGCTGTGAAAATGGGCCAGGACCTGGACAGGGAGAGAGGAAGTGGGAGGGGCTGCAGGCAAAGCACACAGGGGGAAAGCATGGAATTGACAGGGACCGATGGCAGCAGAGAGGGGGTGACTGGAGGCACTGAGCAGAGGGTCGAACAAGAGAGTGAGACGCAAGACACGGTGAGGGAGGAAGGGGGAGGGGGAGGAAGTGGAATGGAAATGGAGCTGGAACCAGAAAGCAGAGAGCCTTAGGTGCCAAGCGAATGACTTTTCACTGATTTCTCTTTTTGTGTAGCTTAAGGGAATCGTTGGTTCCTGAGCATCTGAGTCTCAATCTCCTTATCTATAAAGTGACAGTTTAGGATTAGAAAATAGCTATTAACTAATAATAATTACATAAGTTGCTCACCCATTACATGTAGAGCTGTGTGCTGTGCGTGTACACACACTATCACATTAATTAAGCCCCTTCCAGTCTCAACCTGCTACAACTCTTTGAAAGCGTCTGTCTCTCTAATTGATTCTAATTCCTCCTTTGACCTGGCGTATTCTCTGAAGTGGGAGAAGAGAAAACAGCACACAGCTTCTCTGCCGCTCCAATTTATTCTGGCAGCTTTCTATGCAAGCTCATTCTTGAACTGGATAAAGGGTCCCCCATCCTTTCTTCCTCCTCTGATATAAAGTGTTCCCTGGTGGAAGATATCTGAGGTTAGTACAGAACAAAAACTAGGGACTTTCCATGGCGGTCAAGTGGTTAAGCCTTCACACTTCCACTGCAGGGGGCACGGGCTCCATCCCTGGTCGGGGAACTAAGATCCCACAAGCCATGTGCCATGGCCAAAAACAAGAAAAAAAAAAAAAAGGTAAAAAATTAGTGGGGAAAAGGAGATAATCTGAGAAGATGGGAGGTAATAAGGTCAAGAGAACAAACACAAAGTTTGACTTCAGAAAAAGAGAAGTTTTTCTTCTGGAACACTAAAGAAGAGAAGCTTGGGTAAAGATTAAGTGAGATTAATGTATATGCAAGCACCTTGTGAAGTGTACTGCTCCCTCTAAAGTTAGTTATTATGCAGCATCTACCAAATGCCAAAAGAGCAGGCATTCAAAACGTGTCTTTAAAAACAAAAATGAAAACCATGTCTGTTAAAATAAATGAGATCTTGGGTCTTCCCTGGTGGTGCAGTGGTTAAGAATCTGTCTGCCGGGCTTCCCTGGTGGCGCAGTGGTTGAGAGTCCGCCTGCCAATGCAGGAGACACGGGTTCGTGCCCCGGTCCGGGGAGATCCCACATGCCACAGAGCGGCTGGGCCCGTGAGCCATGGCCGCTGAGCCTGCGCGTCCGGAGCCTGTGCTCCGCAACGGGAGAGACCACAACAGTGAGAGGCCCACGTACCGCAAAAAAAAAAAAAAAAAAAAAAAAGAATCTGTCTGCCAATGCAGGGCACACGAGTTCAATCCCTGGTCCAGGAAGATGCCATATGCCACGGAGCAACTAATCCTGTGCGCCAAAACGACTGAGCCTGCGCTCTAGAGCCCGCGAGCCAAAACTACTGAACCCACATGCCACAACTGCTGAAGCCCGGGCGCCTAGAGCCCGTGCTCCGCAACGAAGAGTAGCCCCCGCTCGCCGCAACTAGAGAAAGACTGCACGCAGCAACAAAGACCCAATGCAGCCAAAAATAAATAAATAAATAAATGAGATCTAGAGGAAATCTAAGATAGTGAAATAGTTATGGGAACTGAAATGCTTAAGAAAAAGAGAAGAGAAGCAAGTTCATGCTGAATTTCCTGAGAAAAGCAAGAGACTAAGTCACCCAAAATTGAAGGCAGATTTGAAACGTATGGAAAAGGTTTGAAATAACTGCTTTGAAAACTGCGTGAAGCAAGAGGGAGGAGATATGGGGGATGTATGTGCATGTATAGTTGATTCACCTTGTTACAGAGCAGAAACTAACACACAGTTGTAAAGCAATTATACTCCAATAAAGATGTTAAAAATAAATAAAAATAGGGGCTTCCTTGGTGGCGCAGTGGTTGAGAGTCCGCCTGCCGATGCAGGAGACAAGGGTTCGTGCCCCGGTCCGGGAAGATCCCACATGCCGCAGAGCGGCTGGGCCCGTGAGCCATGGCCGCTGAGCCTGCGCGTCCGGAGCCTGTGCTCCGCAACGGGAGAGGCCACAACAGCGAGAGGCCCGCGTATCGCAAAAAAATTAAATTAATAAAATTTAAAAATAAATAAATAAATAATAATTTAAAAAGAAAACTGCATGAAGGAGTCAAGGGCAGTAAAATAAGTCACTGAAAATTTTAATTAGTATTTTATTGGAAACCTTTTAGTCCTGACAAACAATGATGGCTCAGTCAAGGACTGGCAATATAAATGTGTAACTAACAGTGAAGAGGACTGGAGGCAGGGGTGCAGCAGCTGAGGTTGGGGGTGTCTTTAGGGTGTTAGGAGGGAAGTACTGGTGCATATTGACACGTTTGCTCATGGAGACCAGGCTGAGCATGAGGGTGAGTAAAACGAGGAGACTGATGCACTGGGCAAATGGGAGAGGGTAGAAAAGGGGGAAAACTCAGAATGAAGGCAGAAAAGAAAGACTATCACTATGAGGAAATGGTGGGACTGAAAGGCAAGAAGGCTGTGGTCAGAGAAGGGGGCTCCATCCGCAGGGTCTGGAGCAAGAAGTCCAGAATGCTAGCAGGTGGGGATGAGCTCAACGTTCAATCCTGAATCCCAGCTGTCTCTACCCTTTAAACAGCACAGAGATATTGGACAAAATGAGATCCGCTAAGGCCAAGGTCCAAAAGTTCCAATCTACTCAGAATGAGAAAGTGCGTATTTATTTCTTCTCTTGTTGCAAGGTTGGTGGGTGGTATGGAATTTATATTAAACTATTCTTAGCTCTGGGACAGATGCTAACACATTCATCACAGCCGAAGGAAGGAGGTCAAAGAACACTGCGAGACTCTATAACCTGAGGCTAGGTACGGAAATGGCTCATTTCTTTTACATTGAAACATTACTTGGTGCAGTAAAACTCTGAAATATCCTCTAAGGAAATACTTGTTTCCTTATTACATTTTTAAAGATACTGGCTCTCTAACCAATCAAAAACAAATACTCTATTTGGAGAAACTATTTTTAAACAAGTTTGCATAAAAACAAAGTCGTACGTATATATGTACATGCACATTTATACACATAAAAAATTCCGTAACTGTAAAATTATTCCAGCAAAGCAGTTTTATGATGTTTCATAAAACTTTTTAAAAAAATAAAGATTCAACTGCATCTAAGAATAACCCTTGTTATCTTACAAGAAGACAAAAATGCCCCCCCAATTCTATACTGGCTGAAACTATTTGTGCAATACTGGGGACATGAAATTTACCCATTCTTGAGAACTGAGATGGCACCCTGGGATTGGAAAGAGGACATGATTAATAGCTCTATTCTAGTTTTTATATTAATCTATTCGTCAATACCAATTTTACACTTGGAGTTGATCTCATGCACAAAAATTGGGTTCTTCTATGCACCCCTCTTATCAATTAAAGATGGAACTATAGGGCTTCCCTGGTGGCACAGTGGTTAAGAATCCACCTGCCAATGCAGGGGACACGGGCTCGAGCCCTGGTCCAGGAAGATCCCACATGCCGCGGAGCAACTAAGCCCGCGAGCCACAACTACTGAGCCTGCACTCTAGAGACCACGAGCCACAACTACTGAGCCCACATGACACAACTACTGAAGCCCACACAGCTAGAGCCTGTGCTCCACAACAAGAGAAGCCACCGCAATGAGAAGCCCACACACTGCAATGAAGAGTAGCCCCCGCTCGCTGCAACTAGAGAAAGCCCATGCGCAGCAACAAAGACCCAATGCAGACAAAAATAAATAAAAACAAATAAATTTATAAAAGAAAAAAGATGGAACTATAGTGGTTAGCATCTTTGCATCTCTACAGACATGTCAGGAAACATCACTAATTCTAAACTTCTTAACAACCCTCAATCTCCTAGAGAACTATTTCTGTTTTGTTTTGATTTTACATATTAGACTTAAAGACAAGGGACCACATACTGAAAACTTATGCTACCTCCTCATGCCGTTTCTCCATCTATCACATGTAAAGACAATTTCCTGAAAATCTGTACTGCAAGTTTTTTGCTTACTTACTCAGCCTCACATACCACCACAAATTCTTCGCCAGCTTGAGAGAACCAGTAAGTATACAGTTGGGACTTCCCTGGTGGTGCAGCGGTTAAGAATCCGCCTGCCAATGCAGGGGACACAGATTCAATCCCTGGTCCAGTAAGATCCCACATGCTGTGAGGCAACTAAGCCCGTGTGCCACAAATGCTGAGCCTGCACTCTGGAGCCCACGAGCCACAACTACTGAACCTGTGTGCCACAACTGCTGAAGCCCACGTGCCTAGAGCCCATGCTCTGCAACAGGCGAGGCCACTGCAATGAGAGGCCTGCGTGCCACAGCAGAGAGTGGCCCCCACTCACCACAACTAGAGGAAGACTGCGTACAGCAACGAAGACCCAATGCAGCCAAAAATAAATGAAAAAAAGAAAAAAAAGAAGTACACAATTGTGTTTTCTTCCCATTGTCCTAAGTATGAGTTTAGGGAGATAATAAAGGAAATTTTCTTCATTTTAACAGTGAAAACCATAAGCACCACCACTGTAAGCTTCAGGTGATAAACAAACAATGACCGTTCCAGTCAAAAAGGTAGATTGCTTGAGAAAGTTGGATACGGCAGCTGCAAACAGAAGATTTATAATTTAAAAAATCTTGTAGGTGGAAATGTAATGGATAATCCTGTCCCCAAAAGAAATAACAAGAGTGAAAGTGTATCTGGTTACTCACTGAACTAATGTATAGCTTTTCTCTCACCAACATAAGAGACACTAGGACAAACATACAATTAGCACAGAAGGAGATACAACAGGGAAAAGCAGGTGAGCACCACAGGCAGAATATCACTGCTGAATCAAAGTGGATCAAAATTTGTAAGAAAACCAGAACATGGGGTTATCAGCAAAGTTTTGGGAAGCAACATGGAGGAAAAATATATGAATGACCAATACTAAACTACACTCTATGTCAGATGCCCTGGCTGTAGGAAGCCCTACATTTCTCAGTATTCATTCATGGCTTTGCCCACTGGCTTCCCAGAAGGAGCACTTGTAAACTCTCAGGGACCCTGAATCCAGATTGTGACTCAGAGACTTCATCTTGTCTTCTCCTGGAAGCTTTAATCAAACAGCATCAATATTACCATCTACTTGAAGAGCTGAGTTTGTGGCTTGCTTTTTAAGCCTCTTCCACATACATATATTAACTTTTACAGTTAAGAAAACATGTAAACACCATCAAGAAAGTGAAAAGACAACCCTTAGAATAAGAGAAAATAGTTACAAATGATGTATCTGATAAGTGATTGATATCCAGAATATATAAAGAATTCCTACAACTCAACAACAAAAAAAGCAAACATCTCAATTCAAAAATGGGCAAAGGGGGCTTCCCTGGTGGCGCAGTGGTTGACAGTCCACCTGCCAATGCAGGGGACACGGGTTCGTGCCCTGGTTCAGGAAGATCCCACATGCCTCACAGCAGCTGGGCCTGTGAGCCATGGTCGCTGAGCCTGTGCATCCGGAGCCTGTGCTCCACAACAGGAGAGGCCACAACAGTGAGGGGCCCACGTACCGCAAAAAAAAAAAAAAAAAAAAAAAATGGGCAAAGGGGAGAGGGGTTCTGGGAAGATGGCAGAGAATCTGTCTCCCCACCTAGAAAACAACTGCACTGGAAGAATCTGTTAGATGTAATTATCTGGAATTCTGGAGTCTGTTGAAGGCTTGCAATTTCCAGAGGAAGACCTGGGCTGTAAGTTGTGGTTAATTTAAGTCAACTTCAGCTCTTAGCACCATGGCAGTTATCATCCCCCACTCCAGCCACATGGCAAGCAGCTGTGCATGGTTACTGGAGCAGCTTGCACACAGCCTGAGACAGCCAGGGTGGGCAAAAAGGAATCTGTCCTCCAAATACTTGGGAACTGTGCTGTGATTGTTGATTGCTGTCCCTCATCACAGAGGTACAGACAAAGGGGCTGCCAGCCATTGCTGTATCTCTTCCCGTTGTTGTAAGCCCCTCTCCCTGTGGCTGAAGTGACTTATGGTAATTTACAAGGCCAGTTCCCTTCCCCCACCACCACCATTTTTCACTTTTTCCCCTTTTTGGAGCCAGATATTGAGGACTAGGACATTCAGAAACAGCTGCATATATGGGGAAAATTAGAAAGTGGCCATACATACTCTGGGAAAGGTTCAGAAAAGATCTGAGAAGACATTAAGTTTACACTTCAGACTAATTCTCAGCACAGAGACAGCCTACAACAATCACAAAAATACAAAGTAAAAGAAAATAGCAAATCCCAGAGAAGGTAGAGAATCTCCTAGAGAAATGGAAATAAAAACAAAAGTAAACAAATGGGACCTAATGAAACTTAAAAGCTTTTGCGCAGCAAAGGAAACCATAAAGAAGACCAAAAGACAACCCTCAGAATGGGAGAAAATATTTGCAAATGAAGCAACTGACAAAGGATTAATCTCCAAAATTTATAAGCAGCTCATGCAGCTTAATAACAAAAGAACAAACAACCCAATCCAAAAATGGGCAGAAGACCTAAATAGACATTTCTCCAAAGAAGATATACAGAGTGCCAACAAACACATGAAAGAATGCTCAACATCACTAATCATTAGAGAAATGCAAATCAAAACTACAATGAGATATCATCTCACACCAGTCAGAATGGCCATCATCAAAAAATCTAGAAACAATAAATGCTGGAGAGGGTGTGGAGAAAAGGGAACCCTCTTACACTGTTGGTGGGAATGTAAATTGATACAGCCACTGTGGAGAACAGTATGGAGGTTCCTTAAAAAGCTACAAATAGAACTACCATATGACCCAGCAATCCCACTACTGGGCATATACCCTGAGAAAACCATAATTCAAAAAGAGTCATGTACCAAAATGTTCATTGCAGCTCTATTTACAATAGCCCAGAGATGGAAACAACCTAAGTGTCCATCATCGGATGAATGGATAAAGAAGATGTGGCACATATATACAATGGAATATTACTCAGCCATAAAAAGAGAGGAAATTGAGCTATTTGTAATGAGGTGGATAGACTTAGAGTCTGTCATACAGAGTGAAGTAAGTCAGAAAGAGAGAGACAAATACCGTATGCTAACACATATATATGGAATTTAAGAAAAAAAAAAAAATGTCATGAAAAACCTAGGGGTGAAACAGGAATAAAGACACAGACTTACTAGAGAATGGACTTGAGGCTATGGGGAGGGGGAAGGGTAAACGGTGACAAAGCAATAAAGAGGCATGGACATGTATACACTACCAAACGTAAGGTAGATAGCTAGTGGGAAGCAGCCGCATAGCACAGGGAGATCAGCTCGGTGCTGTGTGACCGCCTGGAGGGGTGGGATAGGGAGGGTGGGAGGGAGGGTGACGCAAGCGGGAAGAGATATGGGAACATATGTATATATATAACTGATTCATTTTGTTGTGAAGCTGAAACTAACATACCATTGTAAAGCAATTATGCTCCAATAAAGATGTTTAAAAAAAAAAAAAAGAAAATAGCAAATCCCAGAGAATGTAGAGAATCTGATTTCCAGAGTTAGAGTCAAATGTCCAAGGTTCAACAAAAAAATAACATGGCTTACAAAGAAACAAGAAAGCAAGGTCCATTCAAAAGAGAAAATAAATTGATAGAATAGTAACTGTCCCTGAAAAAGACCTAATGGCATATATACTAGACAAAGACTCTAAAACAAAGACTCTAAAACAACTATCTTAAAGATGCTCAAGGAACTAAAAGAAGATGTGGAGAAAGTCAAGAAAATGGAAATGTCAAAAAAGAAATACAAAACTTGAAAAGAAATTCTGGAGCTGAAAAGTATAACAAAAAGGAAAAATTCACTAGACAGATTCAAAGGCAGATTTAAGTAGGTAGAAGAATGAATCAGTGAACTTGAAGACAGAACAATGGAAATTAATGAGGCTGAGGAACAGAAAGAAAAAAGATTGAAGAAAAGCAAAGAGAGCCTAAAGGACCTGTGGGACACCACCAAGCTGACCAATATTTGCATCATGGGAATCCTAGAGTGAGAAGAGAGGGAAAGGGACAGAGAGAGTATTTGAAGAAATAATGGCTAAAACTGCCCAAATTTGATGAAAGACATGAATATACAAATCCAGAAAGTTCAATGAATTTCAAGTAAGATGAACTCAGAGACCCACACCAAGGCACATTATAATCAAACTTTCAAAGCAGCAAGAGAGAAGCAAATCATCACATACAAGGAATCCTCAACAGAAAAAGACCTGAGATTATCAACAGATTTCTCATGGGAAACTTTGGAGGCCAGAAGGCAGTGGGCTGGTATATTCAGTGTGCCAAAAGGAAAACACTGTCAACCAAGAAATCAACATCCACCAAAATGTCCTTCAAAAGTGAGGGAGAAATTAAGACATTCCCAGATAAACAAAAGTTGAAGGGGTTCATGATCACTAAACCTGACCTGCAAGAAATGCTCAAGAGAGTCCTGCAAGGTGAAATGAAAGGACACCAGACAGTAACTTAAAACCATATGGAGAAATAATGATCTCAATAAAGGTAACCATATGGGCAATTATAAAAGCTAGTATTATTGTAACAATGGTTTGTAACTATGCATTTTGTTTGCTTTCTATATGATTTAGGAGACTAATTCATTTACAGAAAAAAATAATTATTAATATAAAGCTAGTATAACTGTAACTTTGGTATGTAACTCCAAATCTTGATTTCTACATAAGTTAGGAGACTAATGCATTTAAAAGAATTAATAGAGTATGTACTTTGTCATACAATGTATATAAAGATATAATTTTGTGACAAAAACAACCAAAAGGGATGGGGACAGAGCTATAAAGGAGCAGTTTTTGTATGTTATTGAAGTTAAGCTGATATAAAGTCTAATTAGAGTATTATAAATTTAGGATGGTAAATGTAATCCCTATGGTAACCACAAAGAAAATAACTATAGAATATACACAAAAGGAAATGAGAAAGGAATTTAAACATTTCCCTAAAAAAAATCAAGTAAACAAAGATGACAGTAATGCAGGAAATAAGGGATAAAAACATCATAGGGCAAATAGAAGACAAACAGCACAATGACAGAAGTCCCTTCTTATCAGTAATCACTTTAAACGTAAATGAATTAAACTCCTGAATCAAAAGACACAGACTTCGCAGAGTAAATAAAAACACATGACCCAATAACAGGTCCCCTATTTATGAAGGCTCAGTTCATAATTCTTTGAATTTACGACAGTGCTAAAGCAATATGCATTCAGTAGAAACTGTACTTTGAATTTTGTTCTTTTCCTGAGCTAGTGATATGCAGTACAATACTCTCTGGTGATGATGGGCAGCAGCAGCGAGCTGCAGATCCTAATCAGTCATACAATCATGAAAGTAAACAACCAATACACTTACAACCATTCTGTTTTTCACTTATAGTTCAACAGTCAATGAATTATATGAAATATTCAACACTTTATTATAAAATAGACTGTGTCAGATGATTTTGCCCAACTGTAGGCTAAGTGACTGAGTGACTGAGCACATTTAAGGTAGGCTAGGTATGATGTTCAGTAGGTTAGGTGTATTAAATGCATTTTTGACTTATGATAGTTTCAGCTTATGATGGGTTTACTGGGACATTACCCCACTGTAAGTCAAGGAAGATCTGTATATGTTGTCTATAAGAGATTCATTTGAGATCCAGAGATACAAACAGGTTAAAAGTGAAAGGATGGGAAAAAGATATTCCGTGCAAATAGTAACCAAAATAGAATATGGTGGCTATACTAACATCAGAAAAAATAGATTTTAAATCAGGAAAAGTTTACAAGGATATTATAAAGTAATAAAAGGTTTAATACATCAAGGAAATATAACAATTACATAAACACTTAGGCATCTAAAAACAGACCACCAAATTATATGAAGCAAAACTGACAGAATTGAAAGGAGAACTAGATAGTTTTAAAATAGCAGTTGGAGACTTCAATATCCCACTCACAATAATGGATAGAACAACCAGACAAAAGATAGATAAGGAAAGAGAGGACTTAAACAACTTAATAAACCAACTAGATCTAACAGACATACAGAACACTCTACCCAACAAGTGCATGTGGGATATTTTCCAGGATAAACCATTTGTTAGACCACAAATTAAGTCTCAAAAGATTTTAAAACATAGGTATCATACAAAGTATCTGCTCTGACCATATCAGAATAAAGTTAGAAATCAATAACAAAAGTAAAAGTGAAAAACTAACAAAATTGTGGAAATTAAACAATACACTTTTAAACAACCAATGGGTCAAAGAAGAAATCACAAGGGAAATTAGAAAATAGAGATGAATGAAAATGAAAACAACAATATACCAAAATATATGAGACACAGCAAAAGCAGCACTAAGAGGGAAATTTATAGCTACAAACACTTACATTAAAAAATAAGAGGGCTTCCCTGGTGGCGCAGTGGTTGAGAGTCTGCCTGCCGATGCAGGGGACACGGGTTCGTGCCCGGGTCCGGGAGGACCCCACATGCTGCGGAGCGGCTAGGCCCATGAGCTATGGCCGCTGAGCCTGCGCGTCCGGAGCCTGTGCTCCGCAACAGGAGAGGCCACAGCAGTGAGAGGCCCGCGTACTGCAAAAAAAAAAAAACAAAAACAAGAGCTCAGGGGCTTCCCTGGTGGCTCCGTGGTTAAGAATCCACTTGCCAATGCAGGGGACATGGGTTCGAGCTCTGGTCCAGGAAGATCCCATGTGCCATGGAGCAACTAAGCCCGTGAGCCACAGCTACTGAGCCTGCGCTCTAGAGCCCGTGAACCACAGCTACTGAAGCCCGCATGCTACAACTACGGAAGCCTGCACACCTAGAGCCCATGCTCCACAACAAGAGAAGCCACCGAAATGAGAAGCCCGCACACCGTGACGAAGAGTAGCCCCCCGCTCAGCGCAACTAGAGAAAAGCCTGTGCACAACAACAAAGACACGATGCAGCCAAAAATAAATAAATAAAATGAATAATTAAAAAAAAAAACGAGCTCAAATCAACAACCTAACTTTATAACTTAAGGAACTAGAAAAAGAACAAACTAAACCCAAAACTAGCAAAAGGAAGGAAACAATAAAGGTGAGAGCAGAGATAAACAAAATAGAGAATAGTAAAACAGCAGAGAACATCAATGGAACCAAAAGTTGGTTCTTTGAAAAAAATCAACAATATTGACTGGACTATTAGTCCAGCCATTAGCTGGACTAAGAAAAAAAGAGAGACCACTCAAATTACTAAAATCAGAAATGAAAGTGGGGGTCATTAGTACTGATTCTATACATATAAAATGTATTATAAGAAAGTACTATGAACAACTGTATGCCAAAAAATTGAATAACCTAGATGAAATGGACAAACTCCTTGAAACAAAAAACTGACAGCTTCACTGGTGAATTCTACCAAACATTTAAAGAAGAACTAATACCAATCAAACCTCAAACTTTTCCAGAAAATTCAAGAGGAGGCAACGCTTCCTAACCCATTCTATGAGGCCAACATAACGCTGATACCAAAGCAAAACATACTACAAGAAAAGAAAACTATAGACCAGTATCTCTTAGGAACACTGATGCAAAAATCCACAATAGAATACTAGCAAGAAAAGAAAAATACCACATGATCATCTCAACTGATGCAGAAAAAACATTTGACAAACTCTAACACCCTTTCATGATAAAAAGACACAACCAAATAGAAATAGAAGAAATAGAAGGAAACTACCTCAACATAATAAAAGCCATATATTAAAAACCCACAGCAGGGCTTCCCTGGTGGCGCAGTGGTTGAGAGTCCACCTGCCGATGCAGGGGACACGGGTTCGTGCCCCGGTCCAAGAAGATCCCACATGCCACAATGCAGCTGCGCCTGTGAGCTATGGTCACTGAGCCTGCACGTCCAGAGCCTGTGCTCCGCAACGGGAGAGGCCACAACAGTGAGAGGCCCGCGTACCGCCAAAAAAAAAAAAAAAGCCCACAGCAAACATCATATTCAATGGTAAAAGACTGAAAGTTTTCCCCCTAATATCAGCAAGAACATAAGGATGTCTGCTTTCACCACTTCTATTCAACATAGTACTGGAAGTTCTAGCCAGAGCAATTAAGCAAGAAAAAGAAAAAAAGGCATCCAATTGGAAAGAAAGATGTAAATTATCTGTTTACAAATGATAGATCTAGAAAATCATAAAGACTCCACAAAAAAAGCTGTTAGAACTAATAAATGAATTCAGCGAAGCAGCAGGATACAAAGTCAGACAGAAAAATCAGCTGTATTTCTACACACAAACAATGAACAATCTGAAAAGGAAATTACAAAAACAATTCCATTTACATTAGCATTAAAAAGAATAAGATATTTCACAATTAACTTAACCAAAGAGGTATAGACTTGCACAATGAAAACTGCAGAACACTGCTGGAAGAAATTAAAGAAGACATAAATAAATGGAAACACATCCCATGTTCATGGATGAGAAGACCTGATATTGTTAAAATGTTAATACTACTCAAAGCCATCTATAGACTCAGTGTAATCCCTATCAAAATCCCAATGATGTTTTTTGGCAGACATGGAAAACTCATCCTAAAATTCATATGGAATCTCTAGGAGCCCCAAGTAGCCAAAACGATCTTGAAAAAGAAGTACAAAACTGGGAAATTCACATTTCTGAATTTCAAAACTTACCACAAAGCTATAGTAATCCAAGCAGTGTAGTATTGGCATTAAGGACAGACATATAGACCAATGGAATACAACAGAGAGCCCAGAAATAAACTCTTGCATATAGGGTCAAATGATTTTTGACAAGGGCACTAACACCA
Organism: Globicephala melas; assembly: GCF_963455315.2. NCBI lineage: Eukaryota > Metazoa > Chordata > Mammalia > Artiodactyla > Delphinidae > Globicephala > Globicephala melas. The sequence continues at coordinate 75,209,104 of NC_083318.1, read as the reverse complement.
TGGAAAGAACAGTCTTTTCAACAAATGGTGCTAGAAAAACTTGATATCCACCTGCAGAAAAATGAAGTTGGACCCTTGCCTAACACCATATACAAAAATTAACTCAAAATGAATCAAGGATCAAAATGTAAGACCTAAAACAATAAAACTCTGAGAAGAAATCATAGGACAAAAGCTTCACAATATTGGATTTGGCAATGATTTCTTGGATATGACACCAAAGACACAGGTAACAAAAGAAAAAATAGACCAATTGGACTTCATGAAAACTTTAAAATTTTGTGCATTAAAAGACACTACCCACTGAGTAAAAAGGCAACCACAGAATGGAAGAAAATATCTGCAAATCATATATCTGATAAGGGATTGATATCCGGAATATATAGAGAACTCCTAAAACTCGACAACAAAAAAAGCAAACAATCTGATTCAAAAGAGGGCAAAGGACTTGAATAGACATTTCTCCAAAGAAGATATAGGAATGGACAATAAGCACATGATAAGATGCTCAACGTAACTAATCCTTAGGGAAATGCAAATCAAAACCACAGTGAGATATCACTTCACACCTGTCAGGATGACTATTATGAAGAAACAAAAGACAATAAGTACTGGAGAGGATGTAGAGAAATTGGAACCCTTGTGCACTGCTGGCAGGAATGTAAAATGGTATAGCCACACTGGAAAACAGTATGGTGGTTCCTCAAAAAATTAAAAATAGAATTATCATATGATCCAGCAATTCATTTCTGGGTATATATCCAAAAGAACTGAAAGCAGGTTCTCAAAGAGATATTTATACACCCTTGTTCATAGCAGCATTATTTACTATAGCTAAGACATGGAGGGAATTCCCTGGCAGTCCAGTGGTCAGGGCTTTGCACTTCCACTGCAGGGTGCACAGGTTCGATCCCTGGTAGGGGAACTAAGATCCCACATGTCGCACGGCACAGCCAAAAAAAAAAAAAACCACCCATGGAAGTAACACAAGGTTTCACTGACAGATGAATGAATAAACAAAATGTGGTATATACATACAATGGAATATTAATTGTTATAACAAGAAATCACCAGTGAGGCTGTGGAGAAACTGAAACCCTTGTACATTGCTGGTGGGAATTTAAAATGGTACAGTCACCATGGAAAACAATTTGGCAGGTCCTCAAAAGGTTAAACAATGAATTACCATACGACCCAGCAATTCCACTCCTACCTATATATCCAGAAGAATAGAAAGCAGGGACTCAATCAGATACCTATATAACAATGTTCACAGCAGCATTATTCACAATAACCAAAAGGTGGAAACAACCCAAATGTCTATCAACAGATGAATGGATTTTTTTAAATGTATACACACACACACACACACACACACACAACACACACACAGTAGAAACTTATTCAGCCATAAAAAGGAATAAAGGTCTGCTATTTGCTACAACATAAATGAACCTTGAAAACATTATTCTAAGTGAAATAAGTCAGCCACAAAAGGACAAATATTGTATGATCCCACTTCTATGAGGTACCTAGAATTCATAGAAAATTCATAGAGACAGAAAGAAGAATAGAGGTTACCAGCGGATGGGGGGAATGAAGAGTTATTGTTTAACAGATACAGAGTTTCTGTTTGTAATGTAAAGTTCTGGAAATGGATAAAGGTGATAGTTGCATGACGTTTTTTGTTTTTTGGCCACACAGTGCAGCTTGCAGGATCTTAGTTCCCTGACCAGGGATGGAACCTGGGACCCGGGCAGTGGAAGCACAGAATCCTAACCACTGGAGGACCAGGGAATTCCCCCCAACCTTTTTTTTTTTTTGCATAACATTTTGAATGTACTTAACGCTAATAAACTGTACACTTAAGAATGGTTAAAATGATACAGAAAATGATACATTATAAATATTTTACCATAATAAAAAATATTTTTAACATTTGAAGGAAAAAAAGCAGAATATTGTAATTCATATATAATGAGCAAATCAAATACTAACATGACCTGTTAGTACAGTGTCCAAACAGAACTCCCTTTCTTCTTTCCCTCCTTTCCTTCCTTCCTTGCCTTCCTCTCTCTTTCTTAAGCTATATCAAACAACAAAACATTCTAAGGAAGACAGATGCATGAGGGAATTATAATGAAAATTTAATTTTAAAAAAATAAATCATATTGCAACAGAGACTGGCAGAATGAGGTAATCCAGAGCAGGGATTATAAAAAACTAGCAGGCAGAACCAAAGACCAGGAGGTATTTCTATCTTCAGTAAAAGTGAAAATGAAGAAAAGACAAAAATGTATATGCAAGCCCCAAATTTGTAAGTCATTTAGTTCTAGAACAACTCCTTGTAATTATCTTAAAGGATGAGTTAAATAATTCAGGTGGGGCCAGTCTCACTGGCTGTGAACTACTAGGCAAGGAGACAAAGCAACAGCCTGGATTCCATGCCAGCGGAGGCCAGGGATCACATCTTACACCATCTCTGAAAGTACAGTCTACCACTCTAGCTTCCCAACACTGCAGACATAATTTGTGGGAAATCAATTTAAAACTCTATGTGAGGGGGATTCCCTGGTGGCACAGTGGTTGGGGGTCCACCTGCCGATGCAGGGGACGCAGGTTCGTGCCCCGGTCTGGGAGGATCCCACGTGCCGCAGAGCGGCTGGGCCCGTGGGCCATGGCCGCTGGGCCTGCGCGTCCAGAGCCTGTGCTCCGCAGAGGGAGGGGCCGCAATGGTGAGAGGCCCACGTACCGCAAAAAGAAAAAAAAAAAAACTCTATGTGAGGAAAAAAAAACCCAACTCTACGTGAATAGTCCTCACTAAATAGTAAGTCCAGATTTCCCAAGCTCATAGCTCATGTTCAACAACAAGCCAGTTTTAAGCATGCTCTTCTGCAGATTACTGCTCAGCTGTTTCACATCTCCAAGAAAAAGGTTTAGGGCCAAAGAAGAATGTTTGTATTCTTCTGCCTTTCACTTGATTTGACAAGAATCATCTATAAAATAAACTTTAAGACCTCAGGAAAGACTCAGCTTATTAAGGATTCTTTTAAAAAATCATGCCACTGTTACGATTATAACTGGCAGAAATGGTCTCCTAAGATGCATTCCAACTCTAATTAAAACAGAGCTTTCCCAGGGCTCCCACTTAATTTTAATTTATATTACAATAGAAGAGCCATTCAATATACTGAACAACCACCCTAAATCTAGTGGCTTAAACAGGAGCATCTTCCCCTTTCATAAGCCATAAGCTTTGAGATGGGTAATGCGCTGAGGGATAACGTGCAGAATTACCCATGCATGGGGCATTTTTCCAAAACACTGAAGAAATTGTTTTCTAAAATGCGATTATGCTGTACTTAGTCGACTATGCTGTACTTTCAAAGATGGAGCACTAAAAAGAGTCTGTCCATCGACAGCCATACCAGTGGACCTAATGGAAACTGTAAGAACAACATCTATTTGGAAACTGACTTTAATCAATATTGAAGAGATTGAACTCCCATAGCTTTTCACTTAATTATACCTATGATTTGAGATCTGGAAGAGATTCCAAAGAGTCCCATGGCTTCTTTCACTTCATCCAAAGTTTTCTGGGCTGCTCTGTGGAAACTTCTCACTCCACTCGCTCAGCTTGACTTTCCTTACAGCACTTATCACGACATGACACCGTGCTATATACTATATACTATATGTTATATACTATATACTGTTTCTTGTCCCTCTCTCCCACCAGAATATCATCTTCACAGCACAGGAGCCCTGGCTGTATGTCTGCTTTTGTATCCCAGCACCAAAAGTAGCACCTAGCACAGACCAGGCCCTTGGTAAGTCCCGTCTTTGTTTACTGATTGACCGGATAACTCTCGCCACACCCTTTTGGGTTTTTTTTGTTTTGTTTTTTTTGTTTTACAGTACGAGGGCCTCTCACTGCTGTGGCCTCTCCCGTTGCGGAGCACAAGCTCCGGACGCGCAGACTCCGCGGCATGTGGGATCTTCCCAGACCGGGACACGAACCGGCGTCCCCTGCATCGGCAGGCGGACTCTCAACCACTGCGCCACCAGGGAAGGCCCACCCTTTTGTTTTATACACGAGATTATTCGAGGCCCAGAGGAGTAAAGTGACTTGCCCATGGTCACTAGACTAATTAGAGGGAAAGGTGGCCTCAGAGCCAAGCTTAACTCCCAGTCATCCTTCCAAAGTAGATACAATTATGCCACGCCCTGCTTTTGATAGCTCCTAAAAATTGTCAGTATGCTTCAGCCTTTCAAATCTCTCCAAATTTTGCCTGATCCCCTTCCTCTAGTCTTCTCTCCTGCCACTCCCTACCATGCCTGAATGTTCCTGCCACCTCAGTATACCATGCCCTCATGCTTGCCATATCTTTGCTCACTCTGTTCCCTACCTCTGGAATACCTTTCCATCTCCTCTCGATCTGTCAAAATTCTACCCACCCTTCAAGACTCAGCTCAACTATCACTTCCTCTGTAAGCAACCTCCTTATCTTTCTTCATTCTATCCTCCTTCCCCAGAACAGTCACTCCTTCTTCTGAGTCACCATAGCACTTGGACCTTCTATCACAGCACATTTTACATTCTTGTCTTTCTTCTTTACTAGACTGTGAATTCTTCATTTTTATATTCACTAGCAACTCCACAGTGCCTGGTATGAACAGCTGGATCAGGGAAAGAAGGAGAAATACAGGGGACATATGCTACCTTTCCATATGCAATATGATTCCCAACATGACAACAAGCCTCCCAGCACCCCAACTGACTGTCCCAATGACCCAAATTAAAAAAAAAAAAATCGGTTACAACTAGAAATGGGACGTGACAGCACATGAAATCAACTAGTGAATTGTATGACATAAATCATAATGCATTCATTCATTCTGCAGCAATGTAAAAACGCTACATTCTTTTCTCAAGCTAGAAACTACAAGAAAAGTTCTCATTCAAGTGACCTGTACTTCCCTAATCTTTGTTCTTTTCACGCTATGTCCATGGTGCCCAGCCCACGGTTCGCAGCACTCAACACACGTCTGCTGACGTGAGATAAACTGGATTTACGATGACTCAGGCTGCATGGGATGTGGATGGTCATGGTACTTTTCATTAAGCTTCATACCGCAGGACACAGTTACTTATTTCTGGCCTACTCCAAGGTAAGCATTTAAGACTGCTATCTTGTTTTGTTCCTCCGATCAACTTCGGCTGTTTGCAACAGACAAAAAGCATAGAAAAATGATCTCTTGATATATTTTTATAAGCCACCCTTCTGGAAGTAATTGCCTATCTTCTCTCAACCTCCACACTGCCCCTAGTAAAAGGATAAGTTCGTGCACATTACTAGCTAGTAGGGATGATGAGAGTAATTGAAGTGTAAAGAGGTTGCCTGACAAAGTTGCTGCTCTTGAGTTGTCACTGATAACAAACTGATAGTAACTTACAACTCTGTATGGGCAAGGGGGAGAAAACGACAGACTAGATCTGAGCTGCATAATGAAAACATCTTTAAGATGTTAATCTGAGCTGCCTATGTGGATTAGGAAAACAAAAATCTCAACTAAAAATAACAAATTTGGTCCTGAGGTTTTCTTCCTTTCTATCTTTGCCAATTAAAGACTATTATGTCACAAAATTGACAAGAAGCCCCCACTGGGGGCCACGGCTTTCGCACCACCTGATCCTGGCTATTTCTTCTTTGACTGGAACATCAGTCACATCCATGGTTAAGAGATAGTCACTAACAGCTCATAAGCTCTTCCTGTGGAACACCGGCTAAGCAATCTCTCTTCACTTCAGCTCTCCTCCCTCCAAAAGGAATACAGCCTTTAAATCTTGCTGCTTTGTCCTCAAGCGTCATTCAAAACTGTCTGAAATCTTCACAATGTATATTAAAGTATTCACTCAATTGAGCACCATATTTATTCCAGAGTTACAACTGTTAATGTCTAATAATTTAATGTGCTTTTCTCATAACTAAATAAAGCCATAGGGCTTCTGGCCTATAATAGGAAGGTAGAACTGAGCCTAAAAATCAACACCATAAACAAAACAAAGCCCCCCTCCTACACACGCACGCGCATGCACACACACACACACACACACACACACACACCTGGCATAATACCTAATATGCAGTGACTCAGGCACAGATCTTGCAACATATGATAATTGCCATGCACTAAATGGTCTTTTAATGGTTCAAAGGGTTCCCATCTTCCTGAACACCTAACCTATTAGCAGGGAGAGATTACAGGCAATGGAAAGAACTCAGCTCAGTTACTTAACCTCTGAACTTAGCCTTCTCATCTGTAAAATGAAGGGTTGGTCTAGAACAACACCACCCAATAGAAATATAATGCAAGCCGCATATGTAGCTTTTATTTTTCTAGTAGGTACATTTTAAAAAGTAAAAGAAAAAAAAGGTAAAATTAACTTTAATAATGTTTTAGTCAATCTAACATAGCTAAAACATTATTTCAACATGTTATATTTTTAAATTATCAATGATATATTGTACATTTTTTTATACCAAGAGTTTGAAATCCAGTGTGTATTTCAAACGTAGGGCTCCTCCCAATTTGGACAGGCCACATTTCAAATGCTCAATAACCACATGGGGAACCAGTTACTGTATGAGACAGCACTGGTCTAGATGATCTTGGATATTTCTCTCGACACTAGAAGTAATTTTAATAAAGAGAATAAGAGATTTGGAGATGAAGGTATGCTTAAAAAAAACTATAAAGTGTTTTCCGAATATTCTCAGTCTATTCATTCTCATTCAAAAATGGTGTTTTGCTTTTTTTAACTTTTATTTTTTTAATTCAAATGGGGTTGGATTTGTAAACAACTGACTAGGTCGTCTAATCTATTACTGTCAGACTTACCCTGTTCTCACTAACAGAGCCACTGTCCTACAAACCTATAAGGAAAGCTAACATTCAAGACAATGTATAACTGATAAATAAATGAGACTTCTAAAACCTCAGAACTAGAAAAAACAACTGTTAAAATGGGAGTTCAACAGAAATGACAAAGAAAATTATGGGACAACCATGTTATCTTCCACATATTAAGATAATGCCAGGAAACACCAAACGTGCACGTGCTTTTGGAATTGTTTCTCTAATTACTCAACATCCACTGAGGAAGATTCATGCTACTCCTCCCACACCGGTCTTGCTTATTAGTCCCTTTGTGATCAATGATCTGCCTTCGCCAGATGGCTGGTCTGCGTTAAGAGCACAATATGAGATCAGAGAACAAAGCAAAGCTAACTGGCCTTCCCGGGAATTGAACCTGTGACCCTGACCTCATTAACTCTAGAAAACAGTTAACCCATCACAAACATGCCTGGGCAGCTGCATCCTAAGTAGTGCCAAACAAGCCCACTGCATCTGTCACAATAATACTCTGGTAGAGAAAAAGTCACTCTATATCTATTAAGAACTTTTCAAAATGAAGAAAAGCTGGAATGCAATCATTGAGGGCAGCTGGAATTCATCGGCAGTGTCTTAACAGTTCTGCTGAATCCGTCGCAGGCTTCCCTAAGAACTCCAGCAGTGGCGCTGGCCTGAGATCACAAATGGCTTTGACAATGGGGTCCTGATGTTTCCTCTTCCAAAAACCATGATCTTGGGGCCATGGACTTTCCTTTTTTTTCTCCCAAGTTGGGAAAGTGTGGGTTAACAATTACATACAAGAACTTTCACAGATTATTTGTTGAATCCGGCTTATCCCTGATTTAAACAATAACTGAGTTTCTCTGTTGCCCCCGCCTGCTCCCCTTCTCCCCTATTAGTGCCAGCCAATCCCTGACCAGGGGAGTGGAGACAGGCCCGTGGACCTCTGGGTGGCTTATTCCTACTCTCCCTGGTAAAAAGCCCAACACCTTTTTTACAAGTGCTCCCTCCTTTCTTGTTAATGAGAATAATTCTTAGCAGCTGGTATCAGCTCTAAATTCTACTCTAAAAACCTGTCTCTAGTGAGCTGAGTACTTGCTGCCAATTTAAATATTTCCCAAAGTGTTTCAGGGATGCAGCTTCTGTATCTTTTCCTCAAAGACACATTTTTAAAATATTACCAGTTTCAGAAGGAAGTTTATTAAAATTTCCACGCAAGCCTCAAAGAATACTATTTGAAAAATTCTACAAACATCTGGAAGAGCTGGTGAAGTTTTTGAGGGCTCATCTAAGGATAAAATCTGATGTCCAACAATAAATGAAACAATATACTCACTTTTATCTAATCTTAACAGAAAATGATGGTTTATGAAAAATATGTGGTTTCACATAAACCATGAAACTGCTGATCTTTGTCTAATATAGCATCATGATCTACACAAACTCTGATTTTTAAAAATCGTCAGTTTTGAAAATACCAACCTTAATTCAACAAATAAACTAGTTAAACATACCGGTGAAAGTTCAAAGCTCCATACACACGGAAGCTATAATGCAAAAGCAAAAGCGTATTTATATATCTTTAAGCACCTGGTATTTATAAGATACACTCCTACGCGTTCAACCAGACACTGAAAAAGGCTGAATCTGTCAGACATAAGTGTGAAAGAAACAGTGAAATTTGCCTTTCCATTGTCATGTAAAATTATCTATTTGTGTTTCAAAGTACTCTTTATAAAATATATTGCCTAAATTCTTTCTCACAATATTTTTTTCACAATATTTTTAAAAGGGGAGGAAAGTCCCAGAACTACCAAAAACTTAAAATTAAAACACTGCTAAAAATTTAAGAAACATTTGCAAGGAAGTGAAAAACAAAAAATAGTACAGTTAGTGGTGGTTTCTTACAAGTACTTTACAAAATAAATACTTTCACTGCCTGGTGAGTTTGAAACAAATCAATATACTATAAAGTATTCTTGTAGCTCTTAAGTCTTCATTTTGTGCCTTAACAAAAGCCGACATTCATTTGTAATGAAATCTTTTTACAGTGACACAGCTATTTCATGTCTCTTCTGAAGAGACATGTATTAAACCTTTGGGTACACAATAAAACTGACCAATTGAGTGACTCTGTCATAAAAACCTGAGAATGTTTACATCAGGTTTACATCAAAGACCAGCCAAAGTCAAAATGAAGTACTAGTCTATGCAGTATACTTTCTTACTTTACTAACTTGAAGATTTTCTTCAAACGGGTCCTTTCAAAGGAAACTACAAAAGATGCACCACAACCGGTAAGTTCTCAATATTACCATTCAAATTTATGCAAAAGAAGGAATGATATGTCTTCAGAAATCACTGTGAGAGAACCTCAGAACACAGTGTTGAGGCTGAAAGAGCATAGAGCTTTGGGGTCAAACAGAACAATTCTTGCTTCAACTCTCACTAACTTTGTGACCTTGTGCAAGTTCCTAAAACCACTTTGAGTCTTAATTTCAATTACCAAATGGAAACAGAAGACCTTCTTACAAGGCTGTCATGAGCACTAAATTAGATAACATACAAAAATAGACTGCTTAGCACCGTACCTAGATGGTAATAAATACTCAATATGTGGTTATAATTACTAAGAATGTTTAAAAACCTATTTTCAGTGTAATTTAATATTCAAATTCCAAAAGATGCTGTAAATCATTAGGGAAATGATTTTATTTCCCTATTTTATTTTCCCTATTTTAGGGAAATGATGCTGAAATCATTAGGGAAAAACAAAGATTCAATAACAGATTTTTCTTTAAGGCACTCATTAACCTGATTATCCTTTACATTAGTGCTTTTCAAATTGCAGGTCCTGGTGCATTAACGGGATATGAAATTATTTAGTGTATCTCAACCAGCATTTCTAAATAAAACAGAATGAAAAATATAAGAATGCATTGCACATAGGAAGTCTGAGCACTGATTAATGAATTTTTTTAAATTAAACACACTTGTAATGTATCTGTATGCTGGATGGCAAAGTAAAACTCATCTCTTATTGTGCCCCCCAAAAAAGTTTAAAAGCCACTGCTTCGTTACAATAATGAGAATAAAAGTAATTAGCTGACACTGAATGCTTAGTTTCTACTAGACACTGTGCTAAGCATTATGCTAAGCACATTGTTTCATTTGATCCTCCCCCAAATCCTGTAAGGTAGGTAGGTACTATTACTTTCACCATTTTACAGATGAGAAAACTGAGACTTAGAGAGATTAAGTCACTTGCCAAAGATGCAGAACTAGTGGCTGGTAAATCCAGAGTTCAAGTTTAGTCACCTGTCTCCAGAACTCGCACATTTAACCACTTCACTAAGTAGTGGGTTATAAGATATAACTTTTCCTTATGTGAAAGTTATTCAAAAGGTAGACTTTAATAAGGCCTAATTCAAGAGAGATTTCTGGAGGTGCAGCGTATCTTGGAGAAGACAGTGTGATTCAGAGATGAAAGCACCAGGCGTGAGGTCGAGCTTCTGTCCCTGGCATTGTTGCTTCAGTGGCGAGGAGTTGGCAAGTCATTTAATCTCGCTGTGTCTGGATTTCCTCACCTACAAAACGGGAATGATAGTATCTGCCCTGCCTCCCCACAGGCCATTGTGAGAAAGTATTTGTACATATAACAAGTGAAATGTTCTATTGTGCTACTCAGTTACATGAGATGATCATTAACATGACCCAAGGGGCCCCAGTCTTCATAGAAACATACATCACACATGATCAAAAAAGGAAGGTCACCAGGCTTTTATTATAAACTGTGTGTGGAAACAGTCTGTACAGTTCTTGGCACACAGTAGGACTTCAGTAAATGTTCATTAAACTAAAAGAAGTAAACCAATTCGATCTGTATGCATATTTTATCCATTTGCATTTTATTTTTCATTAATTCATTCTTTCTGCAACTATTTATTGAACACTTAGTATATACCAGACTGTCCCTTACCCTGGAGAAGTTCATATTAATTTCAAGTAATTTTCCCAAAATTGTGTAAGAGAAAACTGTAAAATACAGCTTCTTCACCTAGCTGTATAATATAATAACTTATATTTATTACAGTGCTTTACAGTTTTTGGAAAGAACCATGTGGAAGCTTTTGTTTCTCACACCAATTGCCTAAGTGTGTCAAGTCAGTATTATTATCTTCCTGACTCCAAATTCAGTGCTAAATGACTGCTAAGTCTTTAAAGTGAAAGTTTCCCCATTTCTGAATATTGGATTTGAAGAAGCTACCTTTTAATTCTGGAAAGGGGCAATCTAGTAGCCTGATTTTCCTCCCTTCACATGTCTGAGCTGAAGTAACGCAACCATATCGCCTACATAAGATGCATTTTTCAAAATGTTTCTTAAAAAACCTGCCTTTGAAATCTTTTTTTCTTACAGTTAATTTTCTGTTGAATATATTGAACTAGGATTCAGTTTTCTCATAGCATAAAGGAGGGAGTAGTGGAAGTGTCTTTCCTTTGTTGACTTTTTAAAATTACTCAAAATTGTTGTTTTCAGATTCCTGAGTCACATACAACACCAAATAATTGTTAGCCTTTTTATATATAATTCAACAACTACTACAGGTGATTTTTACAGGGAAACGATGATTTAATGACAACTTGATGAACTGAAAATTTGCTACATGATACTAAGAAGCCTTTACTAAAATTGCCTTATCCTTTGTATTCTAACCACTCCCTCTCCATCACCACCACCCCCAACACACACGCACTCCCTCACCTACACCAGATCAGTTTCCGGGCCATTATTCTTAAAACCATATTAAAATTTCACAACACACGGTGGTAGTTACTAGGTTTTCTGCCCCCTGCCACCCCGCCCATTCACTGAATCACTGTGTCTTTAAATATATATATTTTCTCTGAAAATGCAAAATTCAGAAGATGATTACGATGCCTCTATTCTGAGACTATCTCAAATGTAGCCGTCTGCCCTTCTGTTTACTGATAAGCCGGAATAAAAGCCATACCCCACCCACCGTCTCGGTAGGGTTAGGAGGTCCAATCTCGCCACTACAGAGCTCTGCAAGAAAGGAGGGTTATAGAACCAGAAAAACCTCTGGCAGGAGATAAGGAAAACACATTTTACACCACTGGCAGCGTGCAGTCTCCCGATTCCAGCCCTTGTAAACAGGGAAAACCTTTGTCTTGCCTCAGCCATCAAACTGGTGGCTCATCAGAATTGGAGCAACAAGAGTTCGTGCGAAATGGCTCGGCAGAGGTTAAACAAAGCAATGCAGTTCAGGCCCGGGGAGAGGGCTGAGCCAGGTCAGCGTCCGAGATCCCAGACGGCGAGGTCTCGCTTTGACCCCCGCCACAGTCGGGACCCGAGCCGGGGACCCCGGGACAGGCTGCTGCGGCGCGGGAAGGACAGAGGGAATTAGAATGTCCCACGCTCTCTGCAAGTTCCCGGGGGCACAGCCGGTCCGCAGGTTCCTCGGGTGGGATCTAAAGCGGCGCACACCACGAGCGGGTGCCTCAGGGAGGGTCCGCGCAGAACGCGCGGGGACACCGCCCCAAAGTCCACGGCCCGCCACGCCGAGCCCACGCCCCCAGGGCAAAGGCAAGGTCGGGGACCCCGGGACGCCGCGGGGGCCTGGCCCGCGGGTCGCGAGGGGAAGGGAGAAGCCCGCCCGCTGCACCCATTGTCTGGCTCTGGCCCCGGGCCGGGAGGGCGCTCACCTGCGGTCCCCGCCTGGAGCCGGGGCTGGCAGAGGGGCTGGACGGCGACGGGCGGTCCCGCGCGGGCGGCGGGCGCGGATGCACAGCCCGCGGCGCTGCCGCAGCACCAGCAGACTCCTCAGCAGCACCGGCAGCGCACCCGCCTCTCAGGCGGCCGCGGCCTCCATTGCTCTCCCCGCCGCCGCCAGCGCGCGGCACTGCGCTCCCGGCCCCGCGCGGCGTGGTCACATGCTCCGCCCGCGCCTCGGGCGCTCGGACCCGCGCCGCGGCCCCGCCTGGCTTCGCGCGTGGACCGCCGGGCCCTGCTGCGGGGCGCGGGGAGCCCCGAGTTCCCTTTCGCGCCCTCCAGGAAAGACAGGCGCCGGACGGCTCCCTTCCCGGGGAAGTACGGGGGGGGGGCCCAAAAACCGGAGCCAGGCACAGGGAAGGGCGTGGGATTGGTCAGTGCCCTCCCTACCACTGCAGGGATGTCCCGGCTGAACCCGTGGCGTCGGAGGTTACTGTGGTGAGCTCCCAGGGAGGCTCACGTGGGGCAAGAACCGGGGACCGTAAGTCACCACCCCACGGGATGCAAGTCTGGCCCCTGGTACCTGGATGAGTCAGAGACTCACGGGAACGACCTGGACTCCAGAAGGAGTTGCGCCCTGCAGAGCCCAGACAGTGAGAAATGGCAGTGGACTCCTGAAAGTCAAGTTGAAAGATGCTACACAAATAGAAAGGGTCAAAATTGCTTTGCTGAGTCGCTGTACGTCTGAACAGACTGACACTGACATTGGGCATTATTATCCCTAGCCATAATTAAATATTGACTTTGATATTTTAAGAAAACTATTTATCTTTTCCTTTTTTGGCCTAACTGGAAACACTAAGGTTTTTTCTCCATATGTTTTGCTATGACTATTTCGATGGAACTTGGAAATCCGTTTCTAGTGATCTTTTCCTTCAGTATGCATGCAAAGATGCTAAAAACAATTTTGTATCATTATTAATCAAGAAGTTGAAAACAAAGCAAAAAAAACAATTTCTGTGACAAAAGATGCAGAAGATGAGGGGTAAACTTAATAGGTGCTCCATCTTGAGTTGGATGTCCCAATGCCAAAACCAGGGCTACTAATTTAAATGCAGGTGCCTGACTTACAAGAGCAACTTTGATAGTGGGAGAATAGTGCATATTGCCTTATCCAACTGAGTTTTTCTAGATAAACAATTAACTACAGAATATGGTTGTGTATTTTTGTAAATATAGATATCATTGTTCAGTGTCTGCATATTCTAAATGATGTCTGCTTTATTCCAAATAAGCATAATGAAGAGTTGTATAAAGGCTTGAGCAAGTTCTCTTTGATTTGATCTAGTAGCACTAGAAGTTCTCAGAAGCCAAAAATTAAATCTGTGTAGAACATATAACTGGGGTCTTTTTCTTGACATATTATAGTCTTGCCAAGGACATGAATACACACACTATAAATATTCAAATTTACATAAATCAAGTGTAGGTCTACTGTCTTTTAATTTTGCAGGGCAAGGAATACCAAATTACACACCCTTAAAATATTGAAAGAGTTCTAGAGGATTTATGCTTATGTTAGAGTTCTCTAGCTCTAATGGACTTTTTGTCTCATGGGCCTCAGAAATCAGCAGCAATCAGGCACCACTTTTGACAGGTGCTGTTTTTTCCCTCACTTTTCAAACACATTGGTTCCTAGTTACTACATTCAGGGCTATAATAACAATGTGGCACATCAAACCAGGTATCAGTCCACTATTCCACTTTTGACATGTAAGACATGGATTTTCAGAGACCATAATACAATACAAAAGAAAGATGCAGAACATTAAGAATTTTTAAAATATTTAACCATTTAACTGCTGTATTAGAGGATACAGGTTAAAGGATATAAGAAAGAAATTATATAGTTAAACCAACAGTTCTCAATTGTGAGTGATTTTTCCTCTAGGAAACATTTGGCAGTTTCTGGAGACATCTTTAGTTGTCACAACTGGTTGGTAGGTGCTACTATGAGCATCTAGTGGGTAGAGGCCAGAGATGCTGCCAAACATTCTACAATGCACAGGACTACCTCCACAACCAAGAATTATCTAACCTAAAATGTCAACAGTGCCAAGGCTGAGAAACCCTGAATTAGATCATGGACTTCCAAAACCTCAGGATACTATACTCCACCATGTCTGCTTAACATCCCTTTCCCTGTGTATTCACATGGAATTTTCTTAGTGCTCAGGAAAGGAGTACAATAGTAAAATCTTTCACTGGGAGGAGAGACCAATGAACTGAATAGGACAAAAAGTAATGGTGCAAATAAAAGTTATATAGGTAATAAATAAATAAAGATAGGAAAAAGCTAAAGTAGTAGAAATACTGTGGTGTAGGAAGTATCGTGATTGTCCCTTGCAACTTCTTCAGAACCTTGTTGTGTTCCCAACAGCCTTAACCTCCAAAGTGAGAAAATTGAAGTATGACATCATTTTGCAAATTTCTATTAGTCAAGGATAAGGTTAGTAATTCCCTTCTGACCACTCCAGGGGATGGGCTGTTGTGAATATTCAGAGTTCAAGGTGAGTGAGGTGGACTTATTTAAAAGACTCAAAGGGCAGGCAGTGGCTCTTGGGATGGGGTGACACTCGGAATAACACCTACCCTATCCATAGTACTGGCTCTGTGTTCTGTGCATGGGATAATTCACTTAATTTCAGACGTTTCTTCAGGTCTGTAAAATGGGGATAATTGTTGCATGTTACATATCTTACATCTAAATTACAAAGTTATTCCTGTGATAAACCATAATGGAAAAGAATATGAAAAAGAATGTATATACATGTATAACTGAATCACTTTGCCATACAGTAGAAATTAAAACATTGTAAATCAAATATATTTCAATAAAATAAATTTTAAAAAATAAATTACAAAGTTATAATGGTGTCTAAAAATAAAGTAACAGCAAAGTATACTAGGCAAACACTAACAAAAAGAAAGCACATGGAGACAACTGGATATTAGTATGCAAAAGAATGAAACACCATCTCACACCATATACAAAAATTAATTCAAAATAGATCATAGACCTAAAAGCAAAAGCTAAAACTGTAAAACTCTTCAAACAAAACATAGGAGTAAATCTTCACATCCTTGGCTTAGACAATGGTTTCTTAGCTACAACACCAAAAGCACAAGCAACTAAAGAAAAAATAAATAAAACAAGACTACATCAAAATTCAAAGCTTTTGTGCTGCAAATAATATCATCAAGAGAGTGGGACTTCCCTGGCGGTGCAGTGGTTGGGAGTCCACCTGCCAATGCAGGGGACACGGGTTCGAGCCCTGGCCCAGGAGGATCCCACATGCCGTGGAGCAGCTGGGCCCGTGCGCCACAGCTACTGAGCCTGTGTGCTGCAACTGCTGAGGCCCGCACGCCTGGAGCCTGTGCTCCGCAACGAGGAGTGGCCCTGGCTCACCGCAACTAGAGAAAAGCCAGTGCACAGCAATGAAGACCCAATGCAGCCAAAAATAAATTTAAAAAAAAAAAAAGTGAAAATATGACCCACAGGGTGGGAAGATATATAGGTTTCCCCTGCTATCTGAAAGCAGAGCATTCTTATGAAGACTTTCATAATCCAAAGTGGTGTAAAGCAAAGAAGCAATTACCTTAGGACACAGCTTGCTAACAGATGCACAAAATAAATCAGGGTAAAGCACTTAGACAATAAGGTCCTCCCGTATAGCACAGAGAATTATATTCAATATCCTATGACAAAACATAATGGAAAAGAATATAAAAAAAGAATGTATACATATGTATAACTGAATCACTTTGCTGTACAGCAGTAATCAACACAACATTGTAAATCAACTATACTTCAATAAAAAAATAATAACACAATTTTAAAAAGATAAGGCACAGATACATACAGACACAGTTCAAACTATGGCAGCTTGATGCTGAGATGCTAAGTGTAGTTTCTGGGGAAAGAGCTTGGCAGTACCACTCTCACTGCTTGGGATGCACATCTTCTCTATAACAGCTTGCTGTAGAACGCTGACCACTATTTTTGCTTTTTGACTTTTTCTGTAAAGAGAAAATCCTCTTTGGATTTCTTTCAGTTAGCAAAAACAGGTACTAATACAACGAAGCGGCATAAAGCAAACTTTTGAAAATCCGGGGATACCTGTATTTGCAAATCATATACGTATCTGATAAGGGACTTGTAGGCAAAATATATAAAGAACTTGTACAACTCAATAGTTTAAAAGAGAAATATCCGAATTTTTAAATGGGCAAAGGATCTCAACAGACATTTCTCTAGTAAAGATACACAAACGGCCAATAAGCAAATGAAAAGATGCTCAACACCATTAACCATCGGGGAAATGCAAATCAAAGCCACAATGAAATACCACTTTACACCCACTAGGATAGCAATAATTTAAAAGATAGATAATAACAATTGCTGGTGAGGATGTAGGAACATTCAACCCTCACACATTGCTGGTAGTAATGTAAAATGGTGCAGCCACTTGGGGAAATAGTTGGCAGTTCTGAAATATGTTAAATATGGAGGTACCTACCATACGACCCAGAAATTCCACTCCTAGGTACACACCTAAGAGAAATGAAAGATATGTGGCACAAACAATGTACATGAATGTTTATGGTAGCGTTACTTATAATGGCCAAAAGTGGAAATAATCAAAATGTCCATCGACTCATGAATGGATTAAACAAAAGGTGGTATTATCCATACAGTGGAATATTGGGCAATAAAAAAAGGAATGAAATACTGATACATGCTACCACACGGATGAACCTTGAAAACGTTATGCTAAATGGAAGAAGCTAGGCACAAAAGACCATATATCACATGATTCCATTTATATCAAATGTCCAGACAGGCAAATCTATAGAGACAGTAGGAGATTCATGGCTGGGGCGAGGGGGAGTGGGGAGAATGTAGAGTGACTCTTAATAGGTATGAGGTTTCTTTTTAGGATGATGAAAATATTCTAAAATTGGTTGTGGTAATGGTTGTACAATGCTGTGAACGTACTAAAAATCATCAAATCATACATTTTAAATGGGTGCATTTTATGGAGATATATAAAGTATATCTCAATAAAGCTGTTCAAAAAAGAGTAGAAAGCATAAGCAGCAATATTAATATTTGATAAAAGAGATTTTAAGGTAAAAAGTATCAAATGCTAAAAGGTACAAGCCAACAACAAAAAAACAGTCTTGAAAATTTACGTATCTAACAATAGAAATTTTGAATTATTTAAGCCAAAAACGGAAATAAAAGGAAAGGTTAAAAATCTGCTGTCATAGTGGGAGAGCTTTCAACTTTTCTTAGAAATTGACACATCACATAAACAAAGATAACTACACAGAAAATTAACAAGCTTGATTTAAAAGATGCCAAGAAATGTGTATCCAACAGAAAACATGCACATTCCGTACAGCACCATGCGGCACAGTCACAAAACTTTACCAAGTCTTAGCGCCACACACCCCCAAAAGCTCAATAAATTAAAAAAAAAAAAATCCTTGCAGACCACATTCTGTGATTAAAATTCAGTACATTACAAAGTTGTAAAAAGATCCTATGTCCTATGTGAAAAATTTAAACTTCCTTTTAAATAACTCATGTTAAAAATAGGGTGGTTCACCAGAACCTCTCTGGTTCACCCTACAGTCCCAGCTTACACTTATTGTCTGGACATAATATGCATATTTCACTCACGAAAGTATCCCAGTTTGGATGGTGAATTATATAGTGACCCCAGTTAATGAATAATCCAGAACAGAAAAAGGAATCTATTTAGAAAGCAATGACAAAATACCTTTGGGGGTACAGCCCAAGGTTCTTAGAGGAAATTTAAGAAAGATTAAAAGTAAACTAAGTATATAACTCAAGAATGAAAACACATAAAGGCAAAGAAAGCAGAAAAGAGGAAATGAAAGCAGAAGTAATGAAATAAAAACAAACAGTAGATGTGATCAGCAAAATAAAATGTTGATTCTTAGGAAAAGGTCAGTCAGTGAAGAGACACAAAAAATAAGCGTTTCACAAGAGAAACAATTAAGGTATGGATTTTTTAAAATCTAGATGAAATAGATTTTCCAGAAAAACTGAATTTCCAAAAGTGACTTGAGAAGGGGAAGAAAATCAGAATAGATGAATATTATAGGAGAAATCAAAAAGGTGGTCAAATGTTTTCTTCTAAAAAAGACACCTACCCAGGTAATTTCATTAGTCAGCTCTAACAAACGTTCAAGGAGTCAACAATTCCCATGTAAGGCAAAGGGTTCCAGGGCATGGGAAAAGAGAAATTTCACTACCCATTCCAGGACATTATTGGCCAGAGACGTATTAATACGTCTTTTGTTACCCGAACGTTATTGACCGGAGACGTATCAATACGTATTTTAGAGAGTGATTAATTAACATCACCTTGTGAAGCTGTTAGAGCTTAAAATTGATCAAGAGTTAATTATACAACTTATGATTGTCGTTATCATTCATATTTCGCTCTGTTAGGTTTTTGTTCCAACCTTGTGTGTATTATAAATGCAAGTTTATTACCATAAAATTTTCAAAAATGACACCATGAAATTTTGAGTGAAGAATTTTTCAGTGAATTTTATGCAGATACTTTCTCTGATTGTCCAAGTGACATATATACTAATGTCTCAGAAGATGATAGTTCTTCAGACGATGTGAATATTAGACCAAGAGAAAGACAAAAAACGTTAGTGATTGATTCTGATACAGAAAGTGAAAATGAAACTCATGGTGCTGGAGAATGCTCCTTTGCTTCTACAGAAGAATGGATTGAACATTTCACGAAAAGTAGAAGACTTTACAGGTGTGTCAGGTGTAACTACTGAATGTAATAACCCGCAAAGTGTTAGTGAAATAACAGAATTAATTTTGGGTAACGACTTTTTTTTTTGGCTTCATTGGGTCTTCATTGCTGCGCGCAGGGTCTCTCTAGTTGCAGTGAGCGGGGGCTACTGTTAGTTGTGGTGCACGGGCTTCTCATTGCGGTGGCTTCTCTTGTTGCAGAGCACGGGCTCTAGGCGCCTGGGCCTCAGTAGTTATTGCTCACGGGCTCAGTTGTTGTCGCTTGAGGGCTGTAGAGCACAGGCTCAGTAGTTGTGGAGCACGGGCTTAGTTGCTCCACTTCATGTGGGATCTTCCCGGACCAGGGCTCAAATCCATGTCCCCTGCATTGGCAGGCGGATTCTTAACCACTGCGCCACCAAGGAAGTCCCGGTAATGACTTTTTTGAGTTGGTTGCTTCTCAAACAAACTTGTATCGCCAACAGAATGAAGAATCATATAAAAAGTATGATAAGGCTTTAAAATGGACTGATGTAGCCAACAGTGACATGAAGAAGTTTCTTGGATTAATAATTTTGATGGAAAAAATAAGAAAGTCAAACTGGAAAAATATTGGTCAACTGATCCCTTACTTGAAACACTTATCTTTCCAAAGATTATGACGAGAAGAAGTTTCAAACAATAATTTCTTCACTTTAACAATAACTCGGAAACTCCACTTCCTGTGGACAGAATTTCAAAAGTTAAACCTGTTTTGGATTATTTTTTCTACCAAAATTTCAATTGATCTATATACCCAAACAAGAGCTATCGCTTGATGAGGCAATGATAAAGTGGAGAGGACAACTCAGTTTCGAAACCTATAATCTCGAGGACTTCCGTGGTGGTCCAGTGGACTCCACGCTACAGCGCAGAGGGCCCGGATTCAATCCCTGATCAGGGAACTAGATTCCATACGCGCCAACAAAGATCCTGCATGCTGCAACTAAGACCCGGCACAGCCAAACAAATAAATATTTTTTAAAAAATCCTATAATCCTGGAAAACTTACAAAATATGGAGCTTTGGCCAGGATGGTTAGCGAAAGTGGAACTGGATATATATGCAAGCTTGAGATTTACACGGGTGAAGGAAAGAAACTGCAAGAAACAATATTATCAGTCCTACAACCTTATCTTGGTTCATGGCACCATAGTTACCAAAACAATTATTACAACAGTGTGTCCACATCTGAAATATTGTTGAAAAATAAAACCAGAGTTTGTGGGATTATAAGAGAGAACAGTGGTCTACCAAATCAATTAAAGGAGAAATCTAAAAATCTACAGAGGGGAGAAATGACATTCTTACGGAAGGGAGAAGTGATTCTTCTCATGTGGAAAGACAAGAGGCTAGTCCACATGGTGACAACTATTCATGACACCTCCATAGCATCTCCAGGAAAGGAAGACAGGAGGACTGGCCATCAGATACCTAAGCCCACTTGTATATTAGAGTATAATAAATATATGGAAGGAGTTGATTGATCCTATCAATATCTGGCAAACTTCAATATCCTCTGGAAAACTCGAAAATGGTATAAGAAAGTGGGTTTCTATTTGAGTAATTGCAGTTTATTCAATGCGTTTAAAATTTATTGTAGCCTTAATGCACAGAATAAAATGACTTACAAGCAATTTTTGTTAGCACTAGCTAGAGAATGGGTAACTGACCATTCTTGTGAATGTAATGGTAGTCCAACACCTGGTCCTTCTTGTGGAGTTTCTAAAAGAGCCCCCTGCAAAGATTCACCTTGCCGATTATCAGGTAAAATAAAGGAATATATTCTAGAGGAAATAATACCCACAGGACTAAGAAAAAAAGTGCCGCCAGAAAGTGTAGTCTGCTCTTCCAGGGAAAGGGCAGTGAAACACGGTATAGTTGTAATAGATGTTCTGTTCCCCTGCACGAAGGGGCCTGTTATAATGCCTATCACACTCTAACAAAATATTAAAATGCCTTAGTATGACATGTACGAAGTTTCAAATAAATACATGAAGTGCAAAAAATGTTGTTGATATTTACTCAAATGCAGGTGTTTTAATATTCACTTACATAACACATCACCGGACACAGGCATTAGTTTCTGCAAAAATCCCCTCGTCAGTAATGTGCTGGTAAGCAAGGATGACTATGACATCAAAGCTAGACAACACTGCTTTCACACAAAAGATGACTATGGGCCAGTCCCACCTATGAACACAGATAAAAAATTCAAATTAAATGCAAAACCAGCGGTGCATTAAAAATAATATTACAGCTCTGGAAATGAATAGTGGTGATAGTACTACAACATTGTGAATGTATTTAATGCCACTGAACTGTACACTTAAAAATTGTTAAAATGGTACATTTCATGTACATCTTACCAGAATTTAAAAAAAGATAACATTACAGATGTTGGAGACAACTCTACACAGAGCTCTCATTTCTGCATGTTTTTTTCGCTGAGGTAGGGACAGTTTTTGTTCTGAACAATCTTTTCAAGGATGCTTGTAAAGCTCTGGGAGGTAGAGACAATGTCACCCCAGAGAACAAGGCAGCTTTGTTTACCATCCAATATAAGAAAGATAACATCTCCTTCCAGGGCAAAGGTTGTGCAGGTTTGCTTGAAGCCCCTTATTTGAGACTGAGGTTTCCTAAATTCCAATTCCTCAGTTGGGATATAAACCCATTGCATGTGCAGCATCCATCTAGGTCTGCCTGAATGCCCCCTGTGGGATATGGGGACAGGAGGAACTGGTGTAAAACTCACACTGCCTGCTGTGCAGTGATAAAGAGCTTCCTCCCTGACCCAGGAGTCTCTTGTCCTCTGCTGGCGCTCGTGAACCTGTGGCAGGCTACATACCAGGCTGTGAACCAAGAACCAAGTCTCAGATCACTCACGGTTCTCCAGTTTGGGCCACAAAAGGATGGGTGCTGACAGACATGGCTCTCTGAAGAGAAAGGATGAAGTTAGGGGACAGGAGAAGGTTGCGCAGGAAATGATTGTAGTGAACGCTCTCACCCAAGTGTTGAGTGAAGGCGAGGAAATAGGCGTCCCGGACTGTCCTACCTGTTAGTGAATATTTAGAAGCTGAGCCATGAGAGGTAGGATTGAAACAAGCTGTTGGAATGGTGTTCTGCTCAGGTGGGACAGGAAAGAGATGTCATCGTGACAACGGGCAGCAAGCCCTACAGCCCCAGTCGAAAGGCAATACACTGTGGCTGCTGAAATAAATGGTGTCAGCAATAAGGACATAGAACTTTGGTTCAGCCACTTGAAATTAGAAGTCAGTGCAAAGCTTTGCTTATTGGGGATGTCAACTGAAAAAAAAAAAAGGTACAACCTAAAAGTTGGGAATTATGTTTTATTTGGTGGACCAAACTGAGGACTTAAGCCTGGAAGACAGCCTCTCAGCTCTGAGGGACTGCTCCAAAGAGGTAAGGGAGGGGCCCGGGTACATAAGGGAGGGGCCGGTTTTCTTTGCAACAAAAACCAGGTAGTTGGAACATCAAAATGTTAC